>NC_060181.1:38537854-38590354 GCF_021184085.1 Oncorhynchus gorbuscha
AACCAGTCAGTATCTGGTGTGACCACCATTTGCCTCATGCTGTGCAACACATCTCCTTTGCATTGAGTTGATCAGGCTGGTGATTGTGGCCTGTGGCATGTTGTCCCGCTCCTCTTCAATGGCTGGGCGAAGTTGCTGGATATTTGCGGGAACTGGAACACGCTGTCGTACACGTCGATCCAGAGCATCCCAAACATGCACAACGGGTGACATGTCAGGTGAGTATGCAGGCCATGGAAGAACTGGGACATTTTCAGCTTCCAGGAATTGTGTACAGATCCTTGCCACATGGTGCAGTGCATTATCATGCTGAAACACGAGGTGATGGAGGCGGACCAATGGCAACATTGGGCCTCAGGATCTCGTCACTGTATCTCTGTGCATTCAAATTGCCATCGATAGAATACAATAGTGTTCGTTGTCCGTAGCTTATGCCTGCCTGCCCATACCATAGCCTCACCAGCCACCATGGGTTCACAACTCTGTTCACAACGCTTAATTTGAGTGTCTCGGATTTGTGTTTACTATGTTAAGTGTAGTCTATGAGACCAGTCTGTTCAGGCCTGTGTGTGTGGGATGTTCTCTATTATGTGCGCCAATGTTTGTTTGCCTTGCTCATTGTGTGAGTGTGTGTACTCGCTTGCTTGAGTGCGTAATTGTGTGCGGGTACTGTTTGTGTAGCCTATGTTTGCCCATTTTTTCATTGTGTGCTCATGTGTGATCATGGTCAGGAGATCAACATGGTGGCAAACCGCATGCTTGTTATAAAATGGTTATAAAATGAAAGGAAGCCTGTGATGGGTCTACCACTATCTTCCTCTCCTCTCCTTCTAATCCACACACCTTCCTTCCTCAGTCGCGCAAAACACACTATATTCTACAATAAATAATTGCTTTTGTCTGGAAGGAGTTGGGGGGGGGGGGGTTCTCGGCGCGTGCCCTCTCCTGCGAGGGGGGTTCCTGAAGGACAACTAGTCGCTTCTCTTTTTTTCTGTCCCTCTCTCTCGTTCGTTGGACATGCGGATGTCATCTGTCAAATGGAGAGGGGCGTAAGCGGGGGGGAGAGGGAGAGACCGGGGACAATAAACCTCACCGCACCATTGTGGTGTCTATGCGGAGCTGAAATCAAAAGCACGTCCAGAACAGATTCCAGTCTCCATTGTTAGAATAGACTTGGTAACCGATATGTTGAACAATATTAATGATGTTTTATCCACAACTGAGGTGATATTTATTGTATGACTTTTTTTCACCCTCCAGTTTGGTTATTGGCATTGTCAATGCCTCTGGCTTTTTATGACATAGGCCCATAATTTATCGATAACTCATTAACAACACCACAGATGCAGTGAGAGGCGGAGGTATAGAGAGAGAGAGAGAGAGAGATCAGGCTCAGCGCTTTCGATTTTCCCATATTGACTGCGATGTTTAGCGTATAGATTTTTCTATTTAAAAAATCTATGTCGGCAATAATCTTGAGTGTAAGTGCGCGGCACAGATTGTGGCTTTATAACTGACAGCACAAAATGTATCGGCGGAGGGATGGGAGGGGGCGTGGGTGTAGGTGTAGGGATGGGAGGGGGCGTGGGTGTAGGTGTAGGGATGGATGACTATCCTAAGATGTGCACATGCTAGGCTACAGCTGTAGAAGCTCACAAACGGACCAAAACACCTGCAGTTAAGGGCTTTTTACGCACAGAACACAATGATGTCCAAATGCCCCCAATACACCAATTTAGTATCTATATAACTAGCTCAATTACTCATACCATAATACTACTGTATTACTACGCTGGCAATGCTGCCTATGACCTTGCAATGCATAGATTTAGCCAAGGTAAATGTAGAGGGAGCGATGCGAAAAATCACCTGCACAAAAATACACCAAACACCAACACTGAATACGTGTCTATTGTGTAAACCAATCGATTAGGAGACCACCACGATTATTGGCATCGTTGTGAATTAAGTTTATTCAAGAGACCAATGCAGAGTATAGGTCATTTTATATGGGATTAGTAAGAAAAGGGGAGAGAGCAGGGGTGGAAGGAAGCGGGGGGAGGAAAAGAAAGAGGGGGAGAAAGGGGGTGGGGGACTGTAGGCTATACGGCGGGTGCTCTCTCGCCTCAATGTTGCGAGCAGCGTTGTCAGAGCGCTTTCAGACTGGAGGGAGTCGGACCGAACGAACTGGGGTTCCCAAATAACGGGAACATAGAGACAGACACACAGACGGATGGCGGGACAGAGCCAAAGAAAAGATACCGCATAACGGGTACCGTGTTTATGTTTATCGTTTATCTTTCATTTAGTAAAAAAAAAGCTGGTTTATTTATTTATCTTTTGTTTATCGATTGATTGCGTTTTAATTACCGGCCTGTGACAGAGAGGAGGAGGAGCGAAAACCAGAGGCGTCCCTGTGTAGCCTTACTTATTATTTGATTATTTAAATGTTTCAAATAATTGAATTGTATATTTTATCATAATGCTTCTTGTGTGCATGTATTCGTGAGCTGACCATAGCCATTTCTGCTTATAACCAAATATAGAGAACCAAAAATAACAACATAACACCAGCAGCTGCTCACCTTCTCTGATCCGACCATACACCTGCTACAACAGACAGCGAGAAATAATAGTTTTTCGTCGAAGTAAAACTGGAGAGATATTTATTTACAAGTGTAAACCAAAGCAAAACCGATCGAGGTAAAAAAAAAAAAAAGCCACAGTGACGGGAAGAGTCGCACACCTGTCGTGATAAGCAAAACATATGGAAATACCTTCAAGAATATATCAAAAAGAATATTCCATACAGTTCATATCTAGGCTATTTTGTAGCCACATACAGGCCTAACTTTTACCAATGAGAGAATACCAGCGTTAGAGAGTTACTCAATGTCTATTCATTCTGTTAATGACTCATATCAACAGAAGCCTATTTTACATAGCTGGCGTTGTGTATCCCGTATCCCGACTATCCGTCTGTGTGTTAGTCTCAAGTGAGCACCGTTCACTGAACTACTAAGGGACCATATATCCACATCGATATGACATAGATAGAGGCACAAAACCAAAAATGTGAACGTAGCATAGGCTAGACACAAACTCAACCAAATATTCGTACTACCAAACATATTTTGAAACGTCTACCTGGAAAGCATACGAAGAAAGGCAACAAAGAAGAGAAGACAAGCGCAATTCGAAGAAAACTGCAAATAAAAACCAAGAACGACAGCGGATCATGTTTGTTCCCTTGCCGGTGCCGTTCGTCTTTCAGAGAACTGCTTCCGACTTCAGCGCCTGGCGTCTCAAGTCCCCGCTGGCTCTACGCTCCAGCTCCGGTAAGACCTTTACTTATCCCGCCATAGCTGTTTCATTGGCCATGCTCCTCTACATTTCACATACACGAAAAAAAACTTTCCCCAAAAAGACATTAGAATATTTGTATAAAAATCCAAAGTGTAAAAAAAAACATCTTATCCCCAAAATGTTGTCAAGAAAATGTGGTTAATTATTTACATCCTTTAAACATTTGCCTATGTGCTGTATCCCCTGCTGTTCCCAGACCGTTTTCTCTCCTCACTTCCATCCCCATCTGTCTTCTCCGCTCCGTCTGCCTCTGTCTATGCACCCGTCTCTCCCGCTTTCGTCTCATGGACGGTTAAGGGAATATTCATGGTAATTTATCGACCCAGCGGAGATCGATCCAGGGGCCGCGGAAAAAAAAGAGGGATAGAGAGTGAGAAACCTTTGCGACAAGGCTGGGAGTGGGGAGTGGAAAAGATTGAACGAATTTACAGGCCATTCTACTTTTGTCATATTCTCAGTCAAAGTGTTGATGCGTAAAGTTGATAGGCCTGGTCAGGTTAAGTAATTATCAATTAATTAAACGAGAAATGATTGGTGATTGTAGTGTTGCAACAACCTGTGGAGTTTATGAACTATCTTGTCTTTTACGATCTTTGTCACTTTTTGGTGGAGGTGGTTTTATCGAACAACGAGGAGAGAGGGAAGGGGGCGGGAAGATGATGCTGTCCCTGTCTCCATCCAAGTGGAAAATTCAAATGACAGATGGGGCCGAATATATGCTCCTCTCCAGGCCTGTGATGATAATGCAGGCTATCTACTTAACTACATGTCACCAGGAGAAGAACGGTTGAAATGTTTAATGAGCGCTGGTTGTGGTAGCCATGCAGGAGGACGTCTTGACAGGGCACGTATGCCCATTGCTTTTGTTGTGACAGAGAGGGGTGGGAAGAGGGGACAACCGTTATAGGTAGGTGACTGAATGAAATGAAGGTAAAGTATAGGTTACGAGTGAATGATAATGAACACATTTTGAAAAATGTTTAAAATGGGATAAACAAAGTATAACATTTGTGATGTAGTTGAGGGTTAACTAAAGTAAACTCAGTTTACACCTTTTTATTTTGTGAAAAGGGGTTATCCACTTATAATGCCAGATAATAATTTATTTGCATACGGGTTTACCCACCTATTTACCCCTAATGTTCAAGGTTGACCCACCTACATCCCTGGGTAACACACCTACATCCCAGGGTAACACACCTACATCCCTGGGTAACACACCTACATCCCTGGGTAACACACCTACATCCCAGGGTAACACACCTATATCCCAGGGTAACACACCTACTAGCGTATGCCAGTATAGAGGTGTGAGTGAGTAGCCTATAAAGGGAACATACTCCCATATGCAGGCTTGAACAGAAGGTACAAGTCAATACTGGTATGAAACATCAATGGCAGAAAAGTGAATATACCCCCTTCTTTTCTTCTCTCTACTTTCATTCCTCCATGTCCCTTGAGGAATTGGGTAACAACATAAAGATACAGATGGTCGGTCAGCCAATAAAGAGCATCTAACATAGAAGTATCTCTCTCTCTCTCTCTCTCTCTCTCTCTCTCTCTCTCTCTCTCTCTCTCTCTCTCTCTCTCTCTCTCTCTCTCTCTCTCTCTCTCTCTCTCTCTCTCTCTCTCTCTCTCTCTCTCTCTCTCTCTCTCTCTCTCTCTCTCTCTCTCTCTCTCTCTCTCTTTCTCATTCTGTCTGTCTGTCTTGTGTTCCCTTTGGGCCCGGGTGGGTTTTCAATTGGATTTTCCTGGTGTTTTGGTCTGGCCCATAAGCCTGTTTAGCTAAGTCTGTTACCCACACTTCCCCTTCTGATCTAAGGTCCAGATGATGGACAGAGAGAGAGAGAGAGAGAGAGAGGGGGCTGCTGGGGGGTTCAATCCCAGCATGCTTAGAGGGAGAGAGAGATAGAGGCTAAAGTGAGGGTGTTAAGGAGGGAAAGAACGAGAGAAGGAGGGAGAGAGAGAGAGAGAGAGAGAGAGAGAGAGAGTACAAACAGCATACGTTAGCAAAGATGGGCTATTGGGCTACCAAGTGGATCTAAGCTAAGAGCTTATGTGTTAGGTTGACCATGGTGTTGTGGCAAACCCACTAACCCCATGAAGGGGTTTTTCCGGCCACCATTTTGATGGCGGTTTGTAAAATTACCTTGGATTTTTTTGTCTGGATGTGCATGGCCAGTCAGCAAACACGGCATTAGGCTAAATGGGATTGGCTCAAGGGTTCAGACATGGTTTGAGATGCATTTGGAAATGGTTTTCAGGGTCCGTTTCCAAGTTGAGAAAATAAGGTGAAGCATAGTAGAAGCAAGTAATACCATATTAATAGTAATAACATATGTTGTTACCTCCGTAGAAAGGTGAGGGAAAGGTATGTTACTGAAGCCCCGTTGAAATGGATGGTTTCGTCAGGAATAAGTCTGCAAAACGTTTCTTTACTCAGGTACTTGAGTGTCTTGGGACCTGCCATTACCCCGTTAGCGCCTCAGGCTTTGACATTGGTCACAGCCAGAACAAATCATTTCAAAAGTATATATTTTATTTGGCTTTAAAATCTCCAGAGTTCTTTTTGCACATAAAAAGCTATCAAATTCAGAGTGAGTCGGCACTCTGTCTGGTGAGGGACTGTGAATGTTTGCAGCTGTGTTGGTACTTGCGGTCATGCTACCAGGTATACTGCATGTTTTGACTATCCAGGCAAAACGTAAGAGTTTTTTATTTCACCAGATTCAGATTCCCCATTGTATTTTAACACAACCAAAGGTTGGTATTTACTTTCGTTACAGCATGGTAAGATAACTCTGATAAAGTGCTCAACAATGACATACTAGACAAAAATCTATGGACTACCCACTGGGCACTGACTTAATTTCAACGTCTATTCCACGTTAGTTCAACGTTTCAATGGCAGCGGTACAGTATCTAACAGGCAGTTTTCTGGTCCAGCTCCCTAACCACTCCACCACCACACACTGTTGCCTCCATGCTGCTTGATAACTGCCTCCAGCCCACACCCCAACTCCTCACCTCTCTCTGCCCAGGATGAGGCTGTGTACCTGGGCTTGGCGAGGGGAGTGAGGTGGGGGTAGATGGGTGAAGGCTTGGAGGCCTGGATTAATTGGCTAGCAGTTGTGTGTGTGTGTGTGTGTGTGTGTGTGTGTGTGTGTGTGTGTGTGTGTGTGTGTGTGTGTGTGTGTGTGTGTGTGTGTGTGTGTGTGTGTGTGTGTGTGTGTGTGTGTGTGTGTGTGTGTGTGTGTGTGTGTGTGTGTGAGTGAGACAGCTCAGGTCTGCGAGAGAGGGCGGTCAGGTTGTATACTCGATAATTGCACATTGAGGTCAATTATAGATCTGTGTATGTATGTTATCTGAACCAATATGAATTCACAGGTACATACTGTCAGAGTGGTTTCAACCTCGCTCTGATATTGATCAGGTTTCATTGAATACTCTCCGCCTGTGTGTCTAGTGTGTGTGTATGTGTGTGCAGTATGTACGTAGCGTGTGTTTGTGAGGGAATGTGTGTGTGTGTGTGTGTGTGTGTGAGTGTGTGTATAGATCGGATTTAAGGGGGAGCGTTAGCGAGTCCCAGTGCTAACATGATTGCGAATGACAATATGTCCACCAAGGTTTGTTAGGGACATAATGAGGAATCAATAGACACAACAGAGGTGTCAATACAACATGCTTTATTGCATTAAGCCACCTCTCCCATCCCTGCCCCTAACACCGACCCACTCTATCTGCCTCTCTCTGCCTCTCTCTGCCTCTATCTGCCTCTCTCTGTCTCTCTCTGCCTCTCTCTGCCTCTCTCTGCCTCTCTCTGCCTCTCTCTGCCTCTCTGCCTCTCTGCCTCTCTCTGCCTCTCTCTGCCTCTATCTGCCTCTCTCTGCCTCTCTCTGCCTCTCTCTGCCTCTCTCTTCCTCTCTCTGCCTCTCTCTGCCTCTCTCTGCCTCTCTCTGCCTCTCTCTGCCTCTCTCTGCCTCTCTCTGCCTCTCTCTGCCTCTCTCTGCCTCTCTCTTCCTCTCTCGCTCCCTTCTCTCTTGGACACTTAAACACAGCTGCTTCTTTTTTTGGTCCGCCGATAATGAACTCATTGCAGACCACTGATGTAGCCGAGCTGTAGCGATGAGAACTATAAATGGTCCTCTCGAATAGAACTAAATATGGAGGGCAGATTTCGGCTCGGCCTCACCGCCCGCCTGCTCCCGAGCTCGCCACCTACTGCCCATGTTACCATGGAGACATCCATAGGCCATTAGACACATATAGTTATACAGGTAAACACTTTCTCTCTTCTCTCTCTCTGTCCTCCACTCAGCTTACCTTCGGAGCCTTGATGGTCACAAAGACCATTAGGAGCCAAATTGGCCGTATTCAGGACACATTGCTCTATTTGACTGGCCTGAGTGAGTGTGTGTATTGGTGTGTTTGTGTGTGTATGCATGCCCTTGTACATCTTTGTGTGTCTCTGTATGTGTCTGTGCGTGTGTCTTTGTACATATTTGCGCGCGCGAGTGTGTGTGGAATCTTTGTGTGAGTGTGCCAGTGTCCATCGCACATCACCCAAATGATGACTCCAAGCACAGCAGGGCCTCCTTTTCCAATGCACAAACCTCTCAGTGCTCAATGGGCAGTGTCTGCACACCCCTGGAATGCAACTCATTCTCAACCCCTAATCGAATGCACTTAGCCACAGGCCCCTTTTCTCAAATGAACAAACAAATAGCGTACAAGCAGGCACGTGGTAGGGGGAGCAAGCAATGTCTATACATACAGCTCCTACTACATTCCCCACTTCCTCCCACAATACATTACCTTGGCCCTGCAATAACACACGGAGATGAATAGCCTATAGTGAGCTAGCCCCGTCTGCTACGCCAGTAGTGGAAAGCCTGCAGGCTTCTCTGCTGATTAGCTGCTGATCTGGGGTCAAGGTTAGCCACCTCTTAATTAAGCAGAATAATTTGATTTCACACTGTACAGCAACATAACACAGGGAGCAAGGGGAGGAAAGGAGCGGCGGCGCTTTGGCCTTTTGTGACACACGCCAGGCTGTTATCCCATCCCCTCTTTTGTGTGCTTCTCAATGAGGCCTGGTATGAAACGAGGGAAACGAAGGGGAAAGCGCCCTGGAGAAAAAAGGACCCGCTCTTTTGATTTCGTGGAGGCTTATCATAACGAGGAAGAATGTGTGACTTTTTTTCTATTTTAGTAAGATAGTAGCGCTGGGCTAAAGCCCCTTGCTGTTGAATGTAACTTTAGTCGGGGTGAGATTAAAGGGAAAGAGAACGATGCACATTGTGTGTGTGTGTGTGTGTGTGTGTGTGTGTGTGTGTGTGTGTGTGTGTGTGTGTGTGTGTGTGTGTGTGTGTGTGTGTGTGTGTGTGTGTGTGTGTGTGTGTGTGTGTGTGTGTGTGTGTGTGTGTGTGTGTGTGTGTGTGTGTGCAATGTAATCCCACTCCCCTACACACATAGAGATGTGTTGGCAACAACAAGCCATGTAGTTGGATTAACTAGACACCAGAAACGTGTCCTTTGTGTGGCCATTTCACGTGTGTGTGTGTGTGTGTGTGTGTGTGTGTGTGTGTGTGTGTGTGTGTGTGTGTGTGTGTGTGTGTGTGTGTGTGTGTGTGTGTGTGTGTGTGTGTGTGTGTGTGTGTGTGTGTGTGTGTGTGTGTGTGTGTGTGTGTGTGTGTGTGTGTGTGCCTTGGCAGGCATAATGTTGTGGCTGTTGATACATTTAAGCAATAAAGGGGGATAATACAACTTGGTCCTGTTTGGTTGAATTTTGTCCCCCTCCTCCATCTCCCTCAACTGGTTGTAGGCTAGTGCAGTTTTGGGAGAGATTTAGCCCCCCCCCCCCAATTTAATTTAGCGGATGGGAGTTATGATAATGAAAGGATGAGATGGGAGGTGTGTGTGTGGGGGGGGGGGGGCCCTTATATACCTCAGGGACACTCTGTCCTTCCTCCCTCCTTCCTCCCTCCTGCCGTTGTGAGTGCAAGGGGTGACTGCCAGGGGTTTGAGTGAAAAATGTAATATCATGCACCCACAAATGTGTGCGTGCAGCAGACAGAAGTAACGTGACAACAATGGAGCGGCTCGGGGTCCGGCTTTTAATATATCTGAGTGCTCGGGCGCTTCAACCCCCACCTGCCCCCTATCCACCCCCCCCCCCTTCTGAAATACATACATGCACTTTACACACACTCAAACATTTGCATTCACACATTCAGTGTGTATGTATGTACGTACACAGGGATTTATTAACATTGGGTTGAACCAAAGTGCCTGCAGGCTATAGACAAGAGTACAGACACACAGATGGTACAGATTCACCAAACCCAAGTGTATGAATAATCAGATACCAGTACACATCTCCATGGACCACTGAGGAGTTTTAAACCCTGCTGTGTGTCCTCAAAATAGACACGCATTACAAGGGTATCCCCCCTTTAACATTTGCCTATCAGAGGGGGAGAATATATTTTTATTTTCCATGCTCACCTCCTTATCACCGTCTCCCTCTGTTCTTTTTCATCCTCTCGTTTTGTTCCAGGAGAGGAGTGCTCCGTCCTAAAATGAAATTAATCTGTTGTAGTACACCCCCCCTCCCACCTCCTCCTCTACCCCTTACCCCCCAGCTCAATCTCATTCTCTCTTTGCACTATGGGGAGAATTGAAGTCGTCACTTTAACCTCTCCATATTGGATGTGAATCTGTTAGCCAGCCTCACTCTCGCAGCAACACTCCCCTGCCCTGCCCTGTCACACACACACACACACACACACACACACACACACACACACACACACACACACACACACACACACACACACACACACACACACACACACACACACACACACACACACACACACACACACACACACACACACACACACACACACACACACACACACACACACACACACACACACACACACACACAGGCACATTTGACACACCAACAAACCGTCCTCTGTCGCTTTCTCTGGGGGCGTCAATCAAACACATTATTATGAATCTGTGTGCCTCACCAATGCAGCAGCAACACGTTTTAAAAGCTGCATCGTGTTGAAGGCCCCTAGCATGGAGATATTTAGAGGCCCTTTTTCCTCCACACTTCTTTTTGTTGTTGCCTATTTGGGCTGTGTCCTTTGTTGAACCTTGCCCTTATTAAGAGGAGTGTATTGAATGGCGAGGAGCCTGCATTACATAAAGAAGCGGGAGAGAGCTACTTCTCCCTTCTCCCTAATGGCACCCCTCAGGGATTTAGGAGTGCAAGCCTGCACACATAGTGCTGAGGTAGGACAGGTGAAGCTGAATCCTCCCCCACCATTCATCCACTGTATGAATATGGTAAATCCAGTCCGCTCAGTGGCATAATTCTGTATAGAAAATGGGTCCTAGTATACCGGTATCCCTAAGGGGGATTTCCGAAGGAGAATCTGATATTTAGGCTAGCTCTCCCTTCTCCTTTTTTTCTGGGGGCTTTTAAAAGCCTAGCTCCAGCTATCTGTCTATCTATCTATCTATCTATCTATCTATCTATCTATCTATCTATCTATCTATCTATCTATCTATCTATCTATCTATCTATCTATCTATCTATCTATCTATCTATCTATCTATCTATCTATCTATCTATCTATCCTGTCTGTCTGTCTGTCTGTCTGTCTGTCTGTCTGTCTGTCTGTCTGTCTGTCTGTCTGTCTGTCTGTCTGTCTGTCTGTCTGTCTGTCTGTCTGTCTGTCTGTCTGTCTGTCTGTCTGTCTGTCTGTCTGTCTGTCTGTCTGTCTGTCTGTCTGTCTGTCTGTCTGTCTGTCTGTCTGTCTGTCTGTCTGTCTGTCTGTCTGTCTGTCTGTCTGTCTGTCTGTCTGTCTGTCTGTCTGTCTGTCTAGGTGTTGCACACAGAATAGAACACAGAGCCGAGCACTCAAAAGCTAAAGCTGATGTTGGATGGCCCAGTGTTCACCTACTACCCAGAAGTGCTATCTTCTTCAGTCCATGCATGGCTTTCTGTCAGCCGTCGTTCCCCCTCCCTACGCCTCTGTGTAGATAGCTAGCTGTAGCAAGGTACGTTTAGCCGCTTGGCCCTAAGGCAGTAAATGATCTGTGATGAACCATGTGTGGCTGTGTAGCTCCGAGGTTTTTACGACCCATCCTTGTAAAGGCCAAAGACTGCGGTCAGCCTTGATTTTAAAGAGATCTTTTGCATTCTCAACATATCCGCTGGAATTAGATTTGAGTATCAAATTATTGACCACTCACACTTTACATTTTATAGGTGGGTCTATTTGAAAATGTCTCCCTACAATATATAATGAGTCTATATACATGATATATCTGAATTCATATTTGATTGTGCTAAACATGCTAAATGTTTAATGGAGAAATCAATTGTGTCCATATAGATGTCCCCTAAATATGCTTCAATACCCACCCACTTCACCATGTTAAATATGCACAAATGTCAGCATTTAAATGCAGCTATGCTAAAATATTAATGCCAATATCCTCAAATGTTATGTGCCTCATTTATGTGAGCTGAGGTGTGAGTATGTATTCGGATGAAATGGGCTTTTACCAGCCCCCCTCTTGGAGCACAATCCGTGGCCCTTACCCCTCTGCTCTCCTTTGTCTCGCCGTGAGGTGTGCAAGGGGGGGTTGACCCCTGACCTTTATCCTTCCTCACTGCCCTCCCTCTGTTGTTCCCCCTTCTGCTAATTCATATGCAGCCGGCCCATCAACCCCATTCTATTCTTCTCTTTCATCTGTCCATGGCCTGGCCTATCTGTTGTGTCACGTCTCAAGTTCAAGGCCCGGAGCTCTGGGGTAGCTGGGCCAGACTGGCCATGACATTAAGTGGATTACCTGGTTACTCTGTATATTAAAGACCCTGACAAAGATATTTAGACAGTGGGGTTAAAAGCTGTGATCTTTGTGTAAGGGGTCCTTGAAATTCCATTTTTGTTATTTACATTTTAGTAGACACTCGTATCCAGAGCGACTTGCAGGAGCAATTCGGTGTTAAGTACCTTGCTCAAGGGCACATCGTCAGATTTGTTTCACCTAGTCTCCTCGGGGATTCGAGCCAGCGACCTGTCACTTAATGGCCCAACGGGCTTAACCTCTAGGCTACCTGCTCCCCTAAAATGAAATAAAAATGTACTAGATGTTGAAAATGCTTTCTGAACAGATGGATCAGATATGATCCAGATCGGTTGGATACCCACTCAGGCTGTTTTGTCTGTCTTGGGATACAATTCTCAGTCAAATGGTTAGTTTGGTCATTTCTTTATTAGATTTGACAATGTTTTACATGCAAGCTCATACAAGCTCATACAAGCTCATACAAACTCATACAAGCTCATACAAACTCATACAAGCTCATACAAGCTCATACAAACTCATACAAGCTCATACAAACTCATACAAACTCATACAAGCTCATACAAGCTCATACAAACTCACACAAGCTCATGCAAGCTCATACAAGCTCATACAAACTCATACAAGCGCTTGTGCACACACACACTCGTGTACATGCATGCGTACACAAACGTACACACGCCCGCACACACACGCATCACGCACACCCCATTGCCAACGCAAGTGCTTCTATGAAAGGTAGCTCTCATTGTCATTGAACATAACGTGAGGCCCAAACATAAAAACCAATCTGAGGAAACGCCTCTATTGTGGAACCACACCGTTATACCCACGCAGGTAGAAGAAGTCCAAGGAAATGGCCATTGGTTAAAAGCTTCACATTGTGTAAAACCACATTGTGCATTCTTTGCAGACATTTCAGCTGCACAACTCCCAAGGATGCCCGTCTGAATGCACTGCGGGAAGCAATTTGTGGCCCCTCTCCGAGCGTCAGCGAATGACTGTGTTCATGGCATTCCTGGTCATAATGGAGCGCTGAGCGCCATTTTCTTTTAGAAGCGACATAATTGAATGATTATTAAGGTAACCTCGAGGTTGTGCTCCTGCTGTATGACTGTTGTCGGTCCGTGTTCAAGAGCTTCCATTCGTGGTGGAAGTATTGCACCGTATCCTACAAATCCCACAAAGCCTGGTGTCCGCAACGTCTCGGGCCGACAATACGACTGTATTTTATATATATATATTTATTACACATCTTTTAGATGCTTTATTGTGAATTACTAAAGGGGGGTGATAGACTACAGTAGAGAGAGAAGGTGTAAGCGGGGATCAAACTACTACCACTGGGTTGCATGAAATGACTAGAAAGACTGTGCTGAAATGACTAGATAGACAGCGTGCTGAAATGACTAGATAGACAGGGCGCTGAAATAACTAGAGAGACAGGGCGCTGAAATGACTAGAGAGACAGGATGCTGAAATGACTAGAGAGACAGGGTGCTGAAATGACTAGATAGACAGGATGCTGAAATGACTAGAGAGACAGGGTGCTGAAATGACTAGAGAGACAGGGTGCTGAAATGACTAGAGAGACAGGGTGCTGAAATGACTAGAGAGACAGGGTGCTGAAATGACTAGAGAGACAGGGTGCTGAAATTACTAGAGAGACAGGATGCTGAAATGACTAGAGAGACAGGGTGCTGAAATGACTAGATAGATAGGGTGCTGAAATGACTAGAGAGACAGGGTGCTGAAATGACTAGATAGACAGTGTGCTGAAATGACTAGAGAGACAGGGTGCTGAAATTACTAGAGAGACAGGGTGCTGAAATTACTAGAAAGACTGTGTGCTGAAATGACTAGAGAGACAGGGTGCTGAAATTACTCGTGACAGGGTACTGAATCAAATCAAATCACATTTATTTATATAGCCCTTCTTACCTCAGCTGATATATCAAAGTGCTGTACAGAAACCCAGCCTAAAACCCCAAACAGCAATCAATGCAGGTGTAGAAGCATGGTGGCTAGGAAAAACTCCCTAGAAAGGCCCAAACCTAGGAAGAAACCCAGAGAGGAACCAGGCTATGAGGGGTGGCCAGTCCTCTTCTGGCTGTGCCGGGTGGAGATTATAACAGAACATGGCCAAGATGTTCAAATGTTCATAAATTACCAGCATGGTCAAATAATAGTAATCACAGTGAACAGGTCAGGGTTCCATAGCTGCAGGCAGAACAGTTGAAACTGGAGCAGCAGCATGGCAAGGTGGACTGGGGACAACAAGGAGTCATCATGCCAGGTAATCCTGAGGCATGGTCCTAGGTCTCAGGTCCTCCGAGAGAGAGAAAGAAAGAAAGAAAGAAAGAAAGAAAGAGAGAATTAGAGAGAGCATGCTTAAATTCACACAGGACACCGGATAAGACAGGAGAAATACTTCAGATATAACAGACTAACCCTAGCCCTCGGACACATAAACTACTGCAGCATAAATACTGGAGGCTGAGACAGGAGGGGTCAGGAGACACTGTGGCTCCATCTGATGATACCCCCGGACAGAGCCAAACAGGCAGGATTTAACCCCACCCACTTTGCCAAAGCACAGCCCCCACACCACTAGAGGGATATCTTCAACCACCAACCTACCATCCTGAGACAAGGCCGAGTATAGCCCACAAAGATCTTCACCACAGTACTGAAATTATTAGAGAGACATGGTGCTGATATAACTAGATAGACAGGGTTCTGAAATGACTAGAGAAACCGGATGCTGAAATGACTAGATAGACAGGGTGCTGAAATTACTAGAGAAACAGGGTGCTGAAATGACTAGATAGACAAGGTGCTGAAATTACTAGAGAGACAGGGTGCTGAAATGACTAAATAGACAGGGTGCTGAAATGACTAGAGAGATGGGGTGCTGAAATGACTAGATAGACAGGGGCTGAAATTACTAGAGAGACAGGGTGCTGAAATTACTAGATAGACAGGTTGCTGAAATGACAAGATAGACAGGGTATTGAAATGACTAGATAGACAGGGTATTGAAATGACTAGATAGACAGGGTATTGAAATGACTAGATAGACAGGGTATTGAAATGACTAGATAGACAGGGTGCTGAAATGACTAGAGAGACTGTGCTGAAATTACCAGAGAGGCAGGGTGCTGAAATGACCAGAGAGACAGGGTGCTGAAATGACTAGATAGACAAGGTGCTGAAATGACTAGAGAGACAAGGTGCTGAAATGACTAGAGAGACAAGGTGCTGAAATGACTAGATAGACAGGGTGCTGAAAATGACTAGAGAGACAGGGTGCTGAAATGTCTAGATAGAGATGTTTCTGAAATGACTAGATAGACAGGGTGCTGAAAGGATTAGAGAGACAGGGTGCTGAAATGACTAGAGAAACATTTTTCTGAAATGACTAGAGAGACAGGGTGCTGAAATGACCAGAGAGACAGGGTGCTGAAATGACCAGAGAGACAAAGTGCTGAAATGACTAGATAGACAAGGTGCTGAAATGACTAGAGAGACAAGGTGCTGAAATGACTAGAGAGACAAGGTGCTGAAATGACTAGAGAGACAGGGTGCTGAAATGACGAGATAGACAGGATGCTGAAATGACTCGAGAGACAGGGTATTGAAATGACTAGATAGACAGGGTGCTGAAATGACTAGATAGACAGGGTGCTGAAATGACAAGATATACAGGGTGCTGAAATGACTCGAGAGACAGGGTGCTGAAATGACTCGAGAGACAGGGTGCTGAAATAACTAGATAGACAGGGTGCTGAAATGACTGTAATAGACTAATAGTCTTTCACTAAGACTAATAGTATGCAGTTTGCCTTTACTCTTCCATCTTATCACTATATATTTATTGACTACGGAGAATGAGGTTTTTCACATGCATGTACATAATTATTATCACACATTTTCCGTAGACAAATTGTACATTTGTTTGAATTGATTTCTACTGTAAGTTAACAAATGATTGTGGCAGTAAATGTCAAAGGGAAACAGGTAATACATTCATAAAGTTTTGTATGATATGTTTATATCTGGATACACCACTTCGCTCCTTCCAAGAAAACATTACTAATGAACCCAAAGTAGATTTATTCAATGGAATTTTGGTTCTGCATCCAATAAACTCAATCAAAAGAGAGCTTTCTTATTTGGCACGCCCTGTCTCTCATTTCTCTTGCACACACTGTAGTTAACAGGGGGTGTAGGTAGGAGACCAGGCTTGGAAATGAGAAATGACCCAACCTCATACCCCCAACCCCCCCCCCTCCCCAAACACCCCCCTCCCCAACACTCCTCTCCTTTATCCTTCCCCCAGGAAAGAAAGAGAGAAGTAGAGAGGGGAGAGAAGAGAGAGGTGGAGGGATGGGTCGGATGAGGGGGGACAGACAGAAGGCATTAAAATTCATAGCCTTTTTTATTTTCTGTGCTGAAAATCAATACTGTCTACTATGGATGAGGTGAACAGTGGACAACAGTGGTTGCGGGCCAGGGAGGGAGGGAGGGAGAGAGGGGTGAAGGGAGGGGGGAGGGTGGGGTCGTCAATATTACCAGTGACACAGCCACTGCAGGCCAAGGTAAAAATAGGGCTGGACAATGGTGGGGGAGGGAGACCAAGGGTTCATTAAGTCTGACCAACAGTGTTGGATGCACAGCGGGCCCTATTGTCCAAGCGTCAGGGGACCCACACACACACCAAAATAGCACCCACACACACTGGAAGAAAATCCAGCCACCCTCCATTGGAACCCCCAACCCTGACAGAGGAGCGTAAATATGCATTCCTTGCTGTACTGTAGTGGTGGTAGTGGTGAGCTAGAGGGAAGATCTCCGCTGCGTATATATATATATATATATATAGGATGAGGATCGGTGGTTACTATGGCGATAGGTGTGAGCTAGGGCCAGTGGTTTTGAGGCGTAAACCGTCATAAATAATGGAGGGAGCCGATCCACATTGAAATGCAACGGGTGCACCTCTGGCATGTTGGGTAATATTGGCTGTTTTGAAAATGTATTTTTCATAAGGATGGTCTCTGCACACACACGTGTGTTTTGCATTTACATACGTTTGCATTCGAAATTTCCTCAACAAGTCAACTAGAGTAGATAAGGGTTTATTATGTTCAGTCACTTATGAATTGGATCCCAAAGCAACTGGAAGGGCATATGCATAATATTTAGAAAATGTAAAATATTTACTCGTTGGAACATTTCATACAAAAGCTGGAAAATATATATATATTTTTATATCTTTCTTTTTTTCTTTAATGATTAACTTACAGTGACAGTATTTATACATTTTGAATCAATAATTGATCGTTATTTAGATATTTCTGTACATGTGGTGGTGTGTTCTGGGTTGGGTTCATGTATAGCCCCTCTCTCTTCACACTCAGGTGCCAACATCAACTGAAGAAATGAACCGGATATTCAGTCAGAATATGGATGAGCCAGCTAACTCAATATGACCGTGTGTGTGTGTGTGTGTGTGTGTGTGTGTGTGTGTGTGTGTGTGTGTGTGTGTGTGTGTGTGTGTGTGTGTGTGTGTGTGTGTGTGTGTGTGTGTGTGTGTGTGTGTGTGTGTGTGTGTGTGTGTGTGTGTGTGTGTGAGAGAGCGAGAGAGTTGTTGTGCGTACACTTTTTGAACATCGTAAGAGAGGAATATTTGAGTGAAGGTTGGACGTATGAATTTCTAGGACACTTGGGAGTTGGAGCGAGTGTAATGCCATATAGTATGTATGTGGTGGGACTGCAAGTGTGTATGTGGTGGGACTGCAAGTGTGCATGTGGTGGGACTGCAAGTGTGCATGTGGTGGAACTGCAAGTGTGCATGTGGTGGGACTGCAAGTGTGCATGTGGTGGGACTGCAAGTGTGTATGTGGTGGGACTGCAAGTGTGCATGTGGTGGGACTGCAAGTGTGTATGTGGTGGGACTGCAAGTGTGTATGTGGTGGGACTGCAAGTGTGTATGTGGTGGGACTGCAAGTGTGTATGTGGTGGGACTGCAAGTGTGTATGTGGTGGGACTGCAAGTGTGTATGTGGTGGGACTGCAAGTGTGCATGTGGTGGGACTGCAAGTGTGCATGTGGTGGGACTGCAAGTGTGTATGTGGTGGGACTGCAAGTGTGCATGTGGTGGGACTGCAAGTGTGCATGTGGTGGGACTGCAAGTGTGTATGTGGTGGGACTGCAAGTGTGTATGTGGTGGGACTGCAAGTGTGCATGTGGTGGGACTGCAAGTGTGCATGTGGTGGGACTGCAAGTGTGTATGTGGTGGGACTGCAAGTGTGTATGTGATGGGACTGCAAGTGTGCATGTGGTGGGACTGCAAGTGTGCATGTGGTGGGACTGCAAGTGTGTATGTGGTGGGACTGCAAGTGTGTATGTGGTGGGACTGCAAGTGTGCATGTGGTGGGACTGCAAGTGTGTATGTGGTGGGACTGCAAGTGTGTATGTGGTAGGACTGCAAGTGTGTATGTGGTGGGACTGCAAGTGTGCATGTGGTGGGACTGCAAGTGTGCATGTGGTGGGACTGCAAGTGTGTATGTGATGGGACTGCAAGTGTGTATGTGGTGGGACTGCAAGTGTGCATGTGGTGGGACTGCAAGTGTGCATGTGGTGGGACTGCAAGTGTGCATGTGGTGCGCAGCTGTGTGTTCACCACATTGGGAGGACGGTATCCACAGCTAGATAATGTCAATAGCAGAGTAGGGTCCACATACGTCCCTGAGAATGCAGAGTGCACTAAGCCAATAAGTAGACGTCCAATCCACGCAGGTGCAGGATGCATGTCGGCGAAGGGGGGCGTTTGAAGTGGAAATGTGTCTGGTTGGCAGCGGGCCAAGGCATCAGTAAAGCCAACTGAAGTTTGAGAGCCAGTGAGAGCCATTTAAGGTCCATTTCTCTCAGGCCCTATAGCACTTCCCTGGACCCGCTATGACACACCGCCCAATTAGAACCATGGAGGTGGTACAGCACGGCCTGTCTTAACACTATACTGCAGGGGATGGCTCTGTGTGTGTGTGTGTGTGTGTGTGTGTGTGTGTGTGTGTGTGTGTGTGTGTGTGTGTGTGTGTGTGTGTGTGTGTGTGTGTGTGTGTGTGTGTGTGTGTGTGTGTGTGTGTGTGTGTGTGTGTGTGTGTGTGTGTGTGAATGCAAGTCATGAATTGCGTGGATAGAACTGTCTTGTTATGCAAAGTAATATATACGTACTGTGTGTTAATCTGTAGTTTACGAGAACACAATCACGTCACACACCCCACACACTCATGAGGTTTCTATGTGTCTTTTAATTTCATCCTCGATAACACCCCCACAAGCCCCCCACCCCACACACACACACACACACACACACACACACACACACACACACACACACACACACACACACACACACACACACACACACACACACACACACACACACACACACACACACACACACACTCTTACAACTTGCTCTCAGGCCCGTCTGTTCCCTTATTGACTGCCAGAGGAGGAGACTTGTGATTTCAGGCATGCATAACTATACACCTGTAGTTACTGACACTTCATCCCTACCAACCTGTATCCCTCTGCTTCGGTGCTCAGCCTCCTTTCCAGCTTACAGTAGTCCGTCTCATAACCACATAACCCCCGAACATCAACTCAGCACAAAATACTTGTTTTCTGAGTGCTAAATATTTTTAAGTATAAAGAGGATTCATTTTGGTCACGTACTCCATTATCAATGTGTTTATTCCTATTTATTTTACTACGATAGTGTTTGTTTTGCACTCCCCCCTCTCTCTCTCTCCTCTCTCCCTCCCTCCCCCTCTCTCTCTCTCCCTCCATCCCTCCCCCTCTCTCTCTCTCTCTCTCTCTCTCCCTCCCTCCCTCCCCCTCTCTCTCTCTCTCCTCTCTCCTCCCTCCCCCCTCTCTCTCTCCCTCCATCCCTCCCCCTCTCTCTCTCCTCTCTCCCTCCCTCCCTCCCTCCCTCTCTCTCTCTCTCTCTCCCTCCCTCACCCTCTCTCTCTCCTCTCTCCCTCCCTCCCCCTCTCTCTCTCTCTCCTCTCTCCCTCCCTCCCCCTCTCTCTCTCTCCCTCCATCCCTCCCCCTCTCTCTCTCCTCTCTCCCTCCCTCCCTCCCTCCCTCCCTCCCTCTCTCTCTCTCTCCTCTCCCCTCCCCCTCTCTCTCTCCTCTCTCCCTCCCTCCCCCTCTCTCTCTCTCCCTCCATCCCCCCTCCCTCTCTCTCTCTCCTCTCTCCCTCCCTCCCTCCCCCTCTCTCTCTCTCCTCTCTCCCTCCCTCCCCCTCTCTCTCTCTCCCTCCATCCCTCCCCCTCTCTCTCTCTCTCTCCCTCCCTCCCTCCCTCCCCCTTCTCTCTCTCTCCTCTCTCCCTCCCTTCCCCCCTCTCTCTCCCTCACTTCCTACCCCCTCTCTCTCTCCTCTCTCCCTCCCCCTCTCTCTATTGATCTAGTCATAGTTTTCCGTCTTCACTGTGCTGGCTGGCTGGCTTTAATCAATACAGATAATTGTCTGCTTTCTCCCGATGCCAAACAGTCTGTGTTTTTTCTCAATGAATCCAGGTCTTTCCCCTCCGCACCCCTCCCTCCCCCTCCCTTCGCCTGGGAATCCCTCCATTAATGACAGGAGATAACCTGCTTTCCTTACCGATTTTCTCTCCCCCCCGGCTCCCTCGTTCATTGATCGGCGTGAGATATTGCCCCTTCTACGAATGTAAACACAACGAACACGTGGCTTTTGTGAGTACAAACACACACGTGGACACACACACACACACACACCCATGACGCGGCCCCGGCCGTTACTCTGCACGCTTGCCCCCCGGCAAGCCTAGAACATGTTAATAGACTACGTGACTGCTTTGGTACGTGTCAATGGACTCTGCTGTGATTCGCATGTGTACTGTTGACTTTTCTTTCATCGGACTTGGCTCGGAGTTGTGCCCGTTCGATGAACGTTTCCCTGTCAGTCACACACATATTCACTGAACAAGTTGCATTACAATTCAATAATATCTTATGTTTTTTTAAGTCCTAAAAAATAAGATCGAATTGATGTACTCTTTGCTCACATTGACAAAGGCAAGACACGTGCTGTGTTGCGAGTCCAACTAAATGCGCATAATACACCGACTAGCGTGGGCCTGATCATGCACTGGAAGGATTACCTGGCTGGCTTTATACAGTAGGGGCAAGGCCACACTGTAATTACATGGTTTCTACACAAAGCGCCTCAAATCATGTCAAAAGAGCTAGACTCCACACTGGGCAGTGATGGGATCCAGCACCAAACCCTGAAACCAATAGCATGAAACGGGCGTCTGTACAGACTGTGAAAGGCTATGGACATTCCAAACATACATTAGGTATGGCATGCAAGACCAGAATATACAGAGCAAGAGCACATATGAACGCACAAAGTGGAAAATTTACGCGCCAACCTATTAGCATATTTGTTTTGAATAGGCCTATAGAAATGTCATATGGAACTACAACTATGCAGCTATATCCACAAATGCATGAATGGAAAAGAACTACCTCAGGGAACATTATAGAGTGGAATCTATTTACGTACTGTAGATATGTCTGCACACGCATTCTTGCAGGTTGTACTTCCTGTACACCATTTCAAATCCAAAGCCTATCCTGTTCTCTCTCCCCCAGCTGTTATGATCTCTGCTTCTTCTCACTCCGCTCAACAACTTGAGTGCGACAGAGAAACAGAGAGAACGACTGCGGCCATTTTGTTTCTCTTGTTTTGCCGCCTTGCGATGTGAACGGAACCCTGATCCAATTTATACTGGTCAGTGGTGTGAAATGGTGGTCAGGCGGGGACGCGAAGGACTCTCCAGCCACTCGGGCCTCATTGCAGCGGTGTTTAAATGGTCCTAGATGAACATGACACTGTGCTGGTCCAGCATGCCTAGAGCCGCGGCACATGGGCAGGAGACACACATGAACGCAAGCACGAGCGTGTGTGTGCACACACACACACACACACACACACACACACGCACGCACGCACGCACGCACGCACGCACACACACACACACACACACACACACACACACACACACACACGCACGCACGCACGCACACGCACGCACGCAAACACGCACGCACGCACGCACGCACGCACGCACACACACACACACACACACACACACACACACACACACACACACACACACACAGATCTTTTAATCCTCTATACTCCTGTATTGTATATGGTCCCCCCCTGTTGTTTTATAAAAAGTGCAATCCTTTGTCTTATATATGAAGTAGTCTTTTTCTTTTTTCCATCAACGTTATCACTGTTATAGTCTCCCCTGCGGTTTCAACTAGTACAAAAGACGAACACACACACACACAATTGCTGCAGCATTACACAGACTACTGGTATATAAGGAAACCTTTTTTGAGTCGTACAATCGGTAATTGTACGATTGTATGATTGCTCAAATGGGCAGTTGCTGCATTCTTACACAATTATGTTCCACTTTGACAATTTCTCTTCCTGACAAAATGGATTTCCAGGGATGTGAATTGAAGAGATGAAAATACATGCATCGATATGTTTGAAAAACCATGGTAACACTTTACTTACCTTACCTTAGCCTGCGGGTATAATGTTTATATCTCGTAAGCGTGTTGACGCCTTTATAGTAATGCTTCAAACATATTTTTGTCGTTGTTTCAAGCTAGTAATTGTTTACATCATCTGAGAATTTAGCTAGATTATTCCTACATCCTCTCCTATTGCATTAGTCATTACAGATATAGGATGTTAATTTGAGACAGTTTGCTACAGCAGAAAAATAATCCTGAAGCAACAGGATATTGGAATTATTATGTGGATTATAATTCATGGACATTTTTGCAGGAGTTGATACAGTTTTTGAAACAGAAAATCAAGTGGAAATGACAAACTTCAGAAGCCTTTTTAAACCTCAAATACACGACAAGTTGAGAACATTTCCTGAATTGCAGGAATGTTCTCCTCCACAGAGTGATCCAATTAACATCCTACATCTGTAACTATATAATCATGCTTATTAGGTGGCTCTGTAAGAGCCTGAATCGACAGAAATAATTGAATCAATTATGTTTGATAATTCAAACAGATTTTCTTTTGTTTGTCTGATACACTTGCATTTGACCTCGTAAGTATGAATATGGTCAAAACATAAGAAGTACACAAGCTTGCTCTCTAAACAATTTGCCAGTCTGAGGATTTGACCAAATGGAACAAAGCAGTGTATTTTCCATAGGATCTGGAATCCGCGCTGACACACACTCAGACACACGCACACTCAGACACATTGTTTTTGTCCTTGGCTAAAAATTGCCGTGCTTGACGACCATACAGCGCCGACATGGCAACACGACATTCACCATCTAAGGGGAGAAGGGCCTTTTTGCGTGTGTCATTTGGTGAGGGAACATAAGTGGTCACGAGACGGTCAGAGGGTCCGCTGATGGAGAGAAGGTAAAAATAGAGAGATAAGAGCCATATTTGCCTGGGGGGGGGGGGGGCTGTGGCCAGCAACTGTCACAACCACAAATGGAAGTATGGCCCTCAGAAACAGCCGTCCCGCCAACCCCCACCCTCGCCTTCCACAAAATGGAGTTTGTTAACTGAACGACGAGACGGTGTCGTCTGCGTGACTCGGGCTAGAGTCTGCCTCGGGGAAACGTGGGTCCAAATCCCAGGCCCAAGGGCACACGGCGACATTGCAGGAGGCCCAATCGTCCAATCACACTCCCCGGGGAATTTGTTGGACCGCCGATTGAATCCCCTCTTATCCCCAAATTCAGAATCTGCTCCTCTTATCCCTTGTCCAACCGTGAGCGGTCACGCTTCAAACTCAGGGATTTCTGCTCAATTTCTCGTCAGGATGCCAGTTGTGTGTTGTGTTGTGTTGTTGCGACTGGTCGAATCTAGCATCTTTCATCAGAAATATGTTTATCTGTTTACACGTGTAAAACATTTTTTTTTTTAAATATGTATTTAGTGTTAGAACTAACTTTTCTATTTTCTATATATTTTTGGTGCTTTTGCTGGGGCTCTTTTTTACTGGCACTTGGTAGACTATCGACAATCTGACTGGAGGGACGGAACAGAGAGAATATGGGAGACCAGTGGGGGGAATATCGGTCGACTTATACTCGTGTTTTCATTCACATTTATATTCTCTGGCATCTGAGGTTCATGTGTGTGACTCGGGCGTAGTGTTTGGAGTGCGGTTAGGTAAATAAAAAAAGCTGGGCGCTCTGCCTCTTAACCTCTGAAAGTAGGGAGACGCGAATTTGAATCCCCCAGCGAGCCGAGCCAAAGAGAGAGGAGAGGAGAGAGGGGTGAGGGGAAGAAAGGGGTGGGTGTGCAGAGCGGAGGCATCGGCCATTGCGAAAGTGCCTCTGGAGCGTGCGGGTCGGTGCAACCCCTGTGAGGGGCCCCGATCGATACAAACTCAGAGCAATAAAGCTTTCTCCCTGTCATCTCCACAGAATACAAAGCAGAATGGGGAAGGAAGGGAGGGAGGGAGGGGGGGGGCGAGAGGGGTGAAAAGCTGTTCCGCTAGCCAGACCAATTTCCTAACCCCCCATCCCTCCCCTCTCCCCTTCAACCCCAACCACAAACCACCACCTTCTTCTCTCTCTCACACTCTCTCTTTTTCTTTCAGACCCTTCCTTTCCCCTATGTTTTCTTCCACGGCTCTTCACGTGCACCATACATCCCGTATTATATAATTAATGGCGTTGGAATAAATAGACTCAACAATTCATCATTGTTATTTTAAAGAGATTGATCAAGAGGAAGAAGGAGAGGAACGGAGGACGTGTGGGCCCAAAGGAAAGGTGAAACGCAGAGGGAAAATGGGGACGGAGGGAAGGAGAGAGAGCGAAGAGAGATGAGAGGTTTTAAAGGGAGGTGTATGAAGAAAGAAGAGAGGGGATAGAGTGATGGTCGTAGAGGAAGGGGGAAGGGAGGAAATTGGTATTACACTGATAGAGATGGATGTGCCGATGGATGGAGGGAGGAAGGAGGGCAGAAAGGGGGAATATTTAACAGGACAGGAAGAGAGGAAGACAGGAGGGATAAAGAGGTCAAATAACCGCTCTCTTTAATTGAGAGCCAATTTAAGTCTAGGCTAATCGATAGACCTGTAAAGCGAGCAATCTCACGCCGACCACAACGCATATACTGTAGAGAACGTTGTTTGGTTAGTGAGGAGGCGCTGTCATGTCGAATGGCTGTCTGTCTGTCCGCGCTTTCATTCACACTTTTCATTCAGATGGATATTCACAGCCGTTTAGCCCGGTTTATGTCCGTAGAAATGGAATCTGTTCTATTAATTCTGGCCCTTCTATGTCTAAGTTTATGTTCTGTGTTGTTCAAGTTCACAAGACATTCTTGTACCCAACGCCTTTAGGCTTTCATTTTGGCCAAATCCAGATCTCTTTTTCTCCCTCGCTCGCTCTCTCCGGACTGTATGTCCGTCGGTCTGTCTGTCTTGTCGTTTCATTCTCTTGAGTCCTATCTGTTCCCTCTCCATTCGGAAGAGGCACTGTGTCTTTGTTACCCTCATTGTCACCCCCTCTTCCTTCTGTCAGTCCTCCTTTTATTGGAAAAGCCCAATGCACTACTTCCACCACTGTCCTTTCCATCTCTTCCTCTCCTCCATTTTCCATAGACCCCTCCATCCTTGTGAATGTGTCCCTTTATCCCTTCATCCCAAGTCCCCTGCTCTCTCTCTCTTTCTCTTTATTTGTCTCTTTGTCTCTCTCTCTTTCTCTTTATTTGTCTCTTTGTCTCTCTCTCTTTGTCTCTCTCTCTCTCTCTCTCTCTCTCTCTCTCTCTCTCTCTCTCTCTCTCTCTCTCTCTCTCTCTCTCTCTCTACCCTGGTCATCCCTCATTCCATTCTGTCCCCGCCACTGCCCCAACACCAGCCTTCCTTCCTCGCCCTATCTTCCTCTATCTTTTTTTTGCGTCCAGTCGTCCACCCCAACGGAGGAAGGGATAAAGAGAGGAAAGTAACACACGCAGTGGCTATTTCCCCCATCTCCTCTCCCTCCATTTCTTTGTTTATCTGCATCCCTCCATCTCACTCCCTGGGGAGATCAGTAATAACAGTGGAGACGGAGTGAGGGAGGGAGCTGCGATTATTGTCTTGTCGGGAGTCAGAGGGATCGATCGGCCCAGACATATGTGGTGCGAGAAAGAGGTACTGTATCGGATATAATAAACACTCCGGAGAAGCATTCGCACACACACACTCGTATACGCACACACACACACACACACACACACAAACTCACACACTTAGACACACATACAAACATACATCTGCACAAATAATTGCCTATCTGCACACACTCAATCTTGAGGGCCACTGAAAGACTCTGAAAGACATTCAACTTTGCTGTCAGAGGCAAACAAAAGAAGGGCGCAGTTATTTAACTGTAGATAAAACTGTATTGGTCCTTAAGGACGTGTTCAATGCCATTCAAGTATGTGCCGACACCTTACAAAGGTCTCAGAAAGTCTAAACAACATTTATGCCTTTCAGCACTATGTTTTCTTCCTATTCAAGCCTTTCAATGAGTTGGGCTATAGGGTGGAAAAACATACTTATACTTAATGAATAACACACACACACACACACACACACACACACACACACACACACACACACACACACACACACACACACACACACACACACACACACACACACACACACACACACACACACACACACACACACACACACACACACACACACACACACACACGCACGCGCATACACAGTGATCTTTCACTGCTGTTGCCTGGCAACGGGCCCATGTGTCCTATTGGACCGTGGCTGCTGACCAGTGATGTCATGACCGCCGCTGCTGACCAGTGATGTCATGACCGCCGCTGCTGACCAAAGATGCTGCACCCTCTAGTTATGTGTACCAGGGATGAATAGGAGAGAAGGAAAGAGGTATGGGGATCGAGAGATAATAAAAGAGAGAACGTAGCAGAGGAGAGCAGTGATAGGTGCAGATTGAGAGGGGAGAAAGTGAAAGATGAGCAACTGTCAATGTTGCTTTTACAATCCAAGCTGATTGGATTAACCTTATCAAGTCTGCAACAAAGTGGCCTTAATGCAGCATCAATCTTTGTCCAGTAGTATATCCTCAGAAATTCGTATATTTTTTTCTCCAGAGATTCATCTATTTACAGAAATTCGTAATTTGTACAGAAATGAATATAAAACATCCGCAATTGCTTACAGCTGAAGATGTGAAAAGCAGTAGTAGAAATTGGTCATCGACCACCAACAACACCTCTTCACAAACCTGACCGCTTGCGGTCAACTCCCCCCTGTATGTCCGTGTGGTTGACCGTATGTCTTGAGAAGAGACTACGGTCTCATTTGAAAATTTTAGCGCCCCACTGTAAAACCAGCCATTGTTCCATTCCATTGTCTGTAAACCAGGTCAACATATAACCAGGTAGTGGTCCAACTCCTTGAGGGACTTTGAAAAGAAAAGCATGTACCGAGTTGCATTGGCCATTTGTGTGCCAGTGTGAGGCAGCTTGGCAGTGCAGCAGTAGAGGTATAGGTTCTTGTCGGTGGATAATGCAACGGTCACATCTTTTTCTCCATCTCCTCATTAGGCCTCTGCTCAGATGCAGCTCAGTAAGCCTCTACACTGATTTACCGATCTCTCTGACTGTTGAAATTCTTAGAACACACACAGGTCCTATAGTTTTCTATACGTCCCCAGGACAGTGATAGTGCCTACATGGGGAATAGCAGTTAGCAGTAACATTTGGTCCTGTGGGGGAAGGGCACAAGTGAGCGTGGTCTCTAGAGCCCCATAGACCACAGGGCCCCCCAGAGGGTCCACCAGATGAGTCCTGTGTGTGTGTGTGTGTGTGTGTGTGTGTGTGTGTGTGTGTGTGTGTGTGTGTGTGTGTGTGTGTGTGTGTGTGTGTGTGTGTGTGTGTGTGTGTGTGTGTGTGTGTGTGTGTGTGTGTGTGTGTGTGTGTGCATGCGCGAGTGTGTGCGGGAGAGAGAGAGAGAGGTGGGGGATTGGGGCCAGGGCCGAGCGAGGCAGGAGGCGCGGGTGGTATAGGGTGTTTGCTGTTGGTCGGGGCCATGTGGCTGACCTCTTGACATCCACACGCCTGCCTGGCTCCTCCTCTCCCCAAAAAGGCCCCCCTGTTGCCCCTGAACCCCCTCACACTGACCCCCTCCACCCCCACACACACAACCCACGCGCCGTCTGTCCCCTGACAGGCGTGAGCGAGATGGAGCAAGACCCCCTACAGCCACCCTCCCTCCTATCCCCTCCCCCTCTCCTCCTAATTCCCTGACAGTGACCCTGAGCATCCCTCTCCTCCCCTGCCTCGTCCCCTGTCAGAGCCCCGCGCTGCCCAAAGACAGATACATCATCTGCCGAGAGGCCCCCCACTCCCATTAGCACTGATAGACTGGGGACCCTCACAGCCTGCTGGCCGAGGTATATAGAGATGGGCTGGGGGGGGGGGACTAGGACCCCTGGCAAGAGGAGTGATGATGGGGTATGACTGTTAAAAACACTGTTTACGTGGACTCTTTTCGTGTATTATGTGGATGAGGTGTGAATGCAGATGGTGAGTGTGCATGAAAGCAGTTTTATATGTTTTATATATTTATATCTCCTCTTTTTATATAAATCTTGTGGAGATGCAATGAACTTGAACCATATGCTTGGCATCATAGACTTTGAACAGTGAGCAGTGTCTTGCTGTGTTTGAGAGTTTCAGAGTTACAGACTGTCCGGGCTCTTACCATGCTAGAAGCAGGCAATATTGAGTATATGTAATACAACTTAATCTAAGGTAGTTGAAAGGTGAGAGCTTATGTGCTGCTGTTATGAGAAAATATAGTGTGATGATGATGAGTGAAGCACCACAGCAGGCCTACAACAGTCACTCAGTCCCTCCTCAGAATCAGCAGGTTAGTGCTGCCACCATGTGGCGGTCTTTAGCTACTGCAATTTCCTCAAGCCCTGTTAATCTTATCCAACAGATTCTCAAACGAAACTGAATTTCTGGTCCAAATTTCAAACACACACACATATCTGCCTACATAGGCGACTGTGAGAATAAGAAATTGGAAACTTAGAGAGAAAGAGCGCATGGTGAGTGAAGGCGGGCGGCAGGCTATTTCTCATTGTATGACGAGTAGTTTCCAGCAGCCACCCAAGCACTTTCCAACTGCGACACTTTCACCCGTTCTTTCCTTTTCCTCTTTCGGCTTGCTGTTTTCTCTTCTTCTGCCCAGCCTCTCAATTTCGTTCTCCCACTCTGTACGTTCTGAAACCACCTCTGCCTCCTTCCTCCTTCTGAGACCTTGAACTTGATACTGGCCCTTAATACAGTTTGTGGTACATTTTCACAACTCTAAGCACAAAAATCTACACAGATCATCAAAATGGCTCATGTTTCAAAACTAAGCAGTTTCAATTGACTGAGTACAAAAAACTAATTCACAAAGGCAATTGTTCACTGCACCAAATCACTCTTTTAATTTGCATACATATTTAATCCACAGTGCCTTCATAAAGTATTCAGACCTGTTGACCGTTTTCCACATTTTCTTACATTACAGCTTTATTCTAAAATGGATTCAATTGTTTCCCCCCTCATCAATCTACACACAATACCCCATAATGACAAAGCAAAAACAGGTTTTAAGATTTTTTGCAAATGTATTAAGAAAATAAACATAGACTTGCCAAGTTAAATAAAGGTTCAATAAAAAAACTAATAGATTATAAAACAACTGAAATATCACATTTACATAAGTATTCAGACCCTTTACTTAGTACTTTGTTGAAGCACCTTTGGCAGCGATTACAGCCTTGAGTCTTCTGGGATATGACGTATAAGCTTGGCACACCTGTATTTGGGGGGTTTCTCCCATTCTTCCCTGCAGATCCTCTCAAGCTCCTGTCGGGTTGGATGGAGAGCGTCGCTATTTTCAGGTCTCTCAAGAGATCTTCGATCAGGATCAAGTCCGGGCCCTGGCTGGGTCACTCAAGGACATTCAGAGACTTGTCCCGAAGTCACTCCTGCATTGTCTTGGCTGTGTGCTTAGGGTCGTTGTCCTGTTGGAAGGTGAGCCTTCGTCCCCAGTCTGAGGTCCTGAGCGCTCTGGATGATGACCACAGCATGATGCTGCCCCCACCATGCTTCATCATAGGGATGGTGCGAGGTTTCCTACAGACGTGATGCTTGGCATTCAGGCCAAAGAGTTCAATCTTGGTTTCATCAGACCAGAGAATTTTGTTTCTCATAGTCTGAGAGTCCTTTAGGTGCCTTTTGGCAAACTCCAAGCGGCCTGTGATGTGCCTTTTACTGAGGAGTGTCTTCCCTCTGGCCACTCTACCATAAAGGCCTGATTGGTGGGGTGCTGCACCATTTCAGAATGATGGAGGCCACTGTGTTCTTGGGGACCTTCAATGCTGCAGATTTCTTTTGCATCCTTCACCAAATCTGTCCCAGCTAGTAATGAGAATTTGGCGCAGAAGCGTCCCTCTTCCAAGGGAGAGGAACTGATTGAATCGTCTACTGGAATTCATCCGACTTTGCCAGCATCTTACCAGAATCCCCCAGAAGCGGCCCGATGTAAATTTAAATAAATGTATACAAAATTACCCGATTTAGTAATTTTAAATATTACTATTATACATTTTATACATACAAATGATACACATTCACAAAAAAACATTTTGTGTTGTAGGAAACACCATACACCTGGTGACCATGTCAGTGTGCATGCGCCTGGCCCGCCACAGGAGTCGCTACGGCGCGATGGGACAAGTACATCCCGTCCGGCCAAACCCTCCCCTAATTCGGACGACGCTGGGCCAATTGTCCGTCGCCTCATGGGTCTCCCAGTCGCGGCCGGCACGTGTCTCGAACCAGCATCTGTAGCAACGCAGTTTGCACTGCGATGCAATATCTTAGACCGCTGCGCCACTCGGGAGGCTCCATCCACAAAGGTTTTAATGCTTATCAATTTCCTTGCACAAAGTAACAAAATACTACAATACTACACAGGACTCTTAAAGAATTTCATTTAAATGTCAATTGCACTTTTTTAAATCACAGAAACAATGAGAAAATCTGGAGATTTTTAAAAATGAAATGTTAATTATATAAAGCAGCCCGTGAAATCATCTGGCAGAGAGTAGCCCCAATCGGCCGAGCCCCAAGTAATACATTTGGGCCAGATAACTCCCACCGGAATCGGCCCGAGCTCAATCTCCGCATCCTAGCCATAAGTAACACTGCAGAAGGCTGCCCGGACTCGGGCCACATGATGTCGGCCGAGTCTGACTCTCAGCCGGAATCAGTCCTGATCCACTGTGCTTGCTGGGGTGCCTGTTTTTGCTTTGTCTTTATGAGGTATTGTGTGTAAGAGTGATGACGCAAAAAAAATGACGCAAAAAAATATTGAATCCATTTTAGAACAAGTCTGTAATGTAACAAAATGTGGAAAAAGTGAAGGGGTCTAAATACTTCACGAATGCTCTGTAAGTTATAAGTTATACGGAAAAAGATTGCAGTCAGAGTTCAGTATAACTGCAGTACACTATAGTGTAATTGTAGTTAGAATACAGTATAACTGCAGTACACTATAGTCTAACTGTAGTTAGAATACAGTATAACTGCAGTACACTATAGTCTAAATGTGGTTAGAATACAGTATAACTGCAGTACACTATAGTCTAACTGTAGTTAGAATACAGTATAACTGCAGTACACTATAGTCTAACTGTAGTTAGAATACAGTATAACTGCAGTACACTATAGTCTAAATGTAGTTAGAATACAGTATAACTGCAGTACACTATAGTCTAACTGTAGTTAGAATACAGTATAACTGCAGTACACTATAGTCTAACTGTAGTTAGAATACAGTATAACTGCAGTAGGCTGCAAATACTGTGTCCAAAATAACACACTTCTTCCCTGCAGTAATATTGCAGTATACATGCAGTTAAAGTGCAGTTATTCTGCAATCACTGCGTCGGAAAATACCACAGTCAATACCACAGTTACAGTTTCAAAATGGCAATCTTTTTTTTGTGGCGCCTGCTTTAAATTTGTTATAGAATTTTCTTGACATTTCTTTACTATGGAATGAACTATCCCTTAATCAAACTGCTCGAAATAGATTACTGCTGAACACAAATGATGTAGTGCCTCGTTAAAGTGTGTAGTTTGATAGCTGCTGAACACTGTATCAATTTGACATCAATTTATGTTGGAAGGTACAACCAAATCATGTATGGATGTGGCAGTAAATACGACATCCTCATTCTCCGTCAGCCAGTGTGCTTCAATAGTACAAAGTGGAAAGAGTCACTCTCTATGATGCTACAATTTGGAATTATAGTGTAGTGTAAAATGCACTGCAGAAATACCTGGTTCGTATATAACAATATTTTCATTACCTGAATTTCATTGATATATTGTCAGCTGATGAATTTCAAGCAGAGAGACAGGCGATACTGTATCAGAAAATCAGGTAGAACAGCTGATCTTGTAAAATGTTGCACGGGGCAGAAATGGCATACAACAACGTGATACATTTTTACAGTAGCTTTTACAATACCCCTATTTCTGATTATTTGCCCTACGTATGTACCGTATAAGGATAATGAAACTGCTAGACTGACAGATTTCTCAACATGCTTACAACCTGCCCTTGGATATAATTTTTTTTTTTTTAAATGTCAAGTTATAGTCAAGAACTGTATGGAACATTATATTTACCATCTACTACTCTTTCTATTGCAATTAAAAAAGAACAATTTTGAAATGTGTATCTTGTGTTTTTTGCTATTGGATTAAATGGTCCATTCAAAAGGCACTCGCACATCTGAGCTATCTTTGTTGCAGGTGCATGGTAACAGTTGAATAAGATGAGAAAAAAGAAGGAACCCCTACACTGCTCTTGATAGTATCACTGCTCTTTAATAAGCTTTACGTATTTACGTACCTCAAAGACTTTCTCAGAGCTTAATAGAGAGCAGTGAAACTAGCAAGAACGGTGTGCAGGTTTCTTCTCATTTAAATGGTATTAAAATGATTAAATGGTGAGCCTGTGTGCTCATGCTATTTCACAAAAAAACTGATTTTGCATGAATGGCTCAAGGGTGAAAGATTTTGTGAAACCCTCCATGAATGACTCAATGGTGAAAGATGTGAAACCCTCCATGAATGACTCAATGGTGAAAGATGTGTGAAACCCTCCATGAATGACTCAAGGGTGAAAGATGTGTGAAACCCTCCATGAATGACTCAAGGGTGAAAGATGTGTGAAACCCTCCATGAATGACTCACGGGTGAAAGATGTGTGAAACCCTCCATGAATGACTCAAGGGTGAAAGATGTGTGAAACCCTCCATGAATGACTCAAGGGTGAAAGATGGTGAAACCCTCCATGAATGACTCACGGGTGAAAGATGTGTGAAACCCTCCATGAATGACTCACGGGTGAAAGATGTGTGAAACCCTCCATGAATGCACAATCAAAGGTTCTGGACATAAGATAGGGGGCATTACAAGTGCTATCAGTTTAGAGCTTTGTCATTACAGTTCTGGCAATATACCACTTACATCCGACCAATGTGCCCTCCTCCTCCCCTTCCGCTCCCCCCTCAAAACACAACCTGCATTGTCATATTTCTTCCAATATCCCCCTCTCTTTCTAGTGTTCTTTCCTTCGCTCATGCACTACCTATGTTAAAGGCTGTGGGGGGAGGAGGAAGGAGGTGTAAGAGGGGGAGGGTGAAAGAGTGGAGGCAGTCCTAGTGGGAGGAGCGAGGATTAAGAGTGAGGTGATAAGGTACTGCTCATCATCACCATCTTTTTAAACTCACATATTAGCATGTAGAATAGAGCTCAAACATGACCCCCCAAGAGACCTAATATTCACATGTAGGATTGATTTGTTTTCCCATTTGAATACTCAAGCTCAGCTATAGCTATATTCATATCCATAGATTTAAATGTTCAATTTGCATGATTTGTGTGAGCTACATCTTAGGCCTCGCGTGAATGTGGAAAAAAAGACCCCAAAAAAGCAGGGAGGTCAGCACAGCAGAATCCTTTTTGTGCTGTAAGATGGTGGCTATGGTGAACAATAATGTCTGACTCCCAGGTAAGTACTACGCTCTTCATCTTGTACCAATTACCGGTTAATGGTCTCTCCTGGGGTGGAGGCTTTGGGAGTTAATTAGCGTTGCCGTCAGTAACAAGCACAGCTAATTAGTGAACATCAAAACGAGCTCTGCCGTTCATAGTTACAGTGAAATGTCAGTTTGTCTCTCCTGAGGAAGACCAACGTGTGTGTGTGTGTGTGTGTGTGTGTGTGTGTGTGTGTGTGTGTGTGTGTGTGTGTGTGTGTGTGTGTGTGTGTGTGTGTGTGTGTGTGTGTGTGTGTGTGTGTGTGTGTGTGTGTGTGTGTGTGTGTGTGTGTGTGTGTGTGTGTGTATACACACGTAAGGCATAGACTCATGTATGTACAGGCTACCAGGGTAACATTTCACAGCTACTTCTAGATGTGTATTACCATTGTTAGGCGTTGTGTATTTGGCAGTGTGTATTAGCATGTCTTTGTGATATTCTGTAATACCCCCTCTCTTTCTGGGGATTGAGGCAATACAATATGAAGACAAGTGATGGAAAGTCAAGTATGTCAAGTAGTAGGATATGCCATAACAATGAATCACAGCAGGTCAGAGGCAGGGCTTGACATTATGGTAAAAGCACAAATCAGGACTATGCTTTGGTCACATTCTCAAAAATTAGCTATTAACAGGCAGCCACATACAGTAGTATGCCTATTGCATGCCTTTCACCTACAGATAGGGGAGGAATCAGAAAGTAGGCCTACTGATTTTTATTTTATTTTGGTTGTTATCAGTAAAATAAAAATGTCAGAGTAGGCCCAATTTGCCCTATTGCCATAAATTGTTTCCACTTAAACATGGGGAGGAATCAGCGAGATCGATTTCAGGCTAGGCTACTGGAATTATTTTGCAGTTTGATTGTGTTTACTCAGAGCAGCACGCTCAACTTTTGCTTCATATAATTATATGTCCATTATAATTGTAATTAGAGCCATTGGAATTGTAACAAGGCTAAACCTGTGACTCACCATGGTGTTAGTGTTGAGAGTGGAAGAATGTAGACAACCAGAGAAAGCTCCTAGAAGTGGTAGGCCTACAGAGAATGAACGGGTGGGTGGATGATACTCAAAGTTTCGCTTATAAGCATAGAGGCTTATTACTGTAGACAATCTATTTGACCTCCTCTTTAAGTAGGCTTTTTGGGGGTCCCGAAAATGTAATGAAACAGTGCGTTTACTTTAGCCTCGTGAAAACTATTTAGGCTCCTTGTTTGGCCCAATAACCGGCAAGAAATTAGTCAACGGGCTTGAGGGTATCTGCAGGTATGCAAAACGAGTCGCGCAAATATACAACTATGACTTGATGTTAGGAAGGACATTACCATACCAAAGCTTCCGATAAATACTTGTATTTTCTCATGAATGTCGATAACCCAGGTAACTCTTCAATTGTATCATTGTTGTTCAAGTTTTTATGCTTTCGTAACAGCTCGGTTAAACGTTTGTCTACTCAAATATAGATATTTAGATTAGAGGTAAAAACATCGAATGGAAAATCTCAGAGTTGTTTTCCATGACACTAACTAGGTTCATTTCAGGTTCATAAGGTCTAAAATAAATGATTATTTGAAGCATAATTGCTGCAGCTGTTATAACATAGGTAGGCCTATTCTGCAATTAAAACAAGTGTAGATAGACTACTAAATCTTAGAAGACATGCATGCAAAAAGCATAGCCTATTAGCTTGTTAAATGGCATGCGTTCCATCATACATAATTATTCAAATATTCCTGAAAAACTGTTGTGTCATTCATTGTAGGTCAAAGTAAACCTTTGTTTTTCATCTATTCAAGACAAATTTGAAGTATAGTTTTGATTAAAACAAATTAAAATGTATTTAAAGGTGTAAGGCTAATTTGGAGCATACTATATTTCTGTTAAAAGCGTGTATGTATGTTCTACAAAAAATTACTTGTTGTAATCATTTGCCTAGAAATACAATTAAATGATCGAGGTTTTTGACAGACATTCCCACATATGTAGACCTATTCTATATGAAATGAGTTCAATATCTCCAATTATGTGAAACAAGTATTATTATCATTTGTATTGTGCCTTTATTATGTGTAATGTCTTTGGAAATGTTGAACACCACTTTCACATTTATGTTTGACATGAAATCGTTTATTTGTCCGATTCTGTAAAAACATACGACTGTTATTCATGCTGCAATTTACCTTCCAGAAAATCACATTCCGTTACCAACGCTGATTTTTATTACAAACAGATTAGTTGGATTTATGGTGGGAAGATTTGAATAGACTTGTCTGTGCCACCGAGCCTCGTGCCAGGTCTCCTAACCATTTCATTTGTGTTCATTAATCCAGTCAGATGGAAATGTTGTTTTTGGCCTCTCTCTCTCTCTCTCTCTCGTCTTGGGTGCATAGCATGCGTTACTGCGTAAGACTGAACATGGCCCTGTGACACTCTTGACTCGGGAAGCCACTGTGTGAGCCAAGGAGAAGACGAGATGGATGGAGGGAGGGAAGGGGGAAAAAAAGGATGAGGGAGATTTTCTCCTAGTGACTCTCTCATCTTCATCCCTCCATATACGCTGGGCTGGGGATGTTCGTCTGTTGGAAACATGTTATATTTGACCTGCCTCCCTCTCTCCCCTGCAGATATCAGGATGTCAAAACCAGCAGAGGACGAGAAACCTGGGACAGACTTTCCAGGGGAGAGCACAGGTAACCATTTTGAGACTGCATTATGTGTTGCTTTGATATTATTTATCATCATTTTATTTAAATGTTTGAATCGAAGTATGTTGTTTGTACCTACATATGTCTCTGTTCTCGTATTGATTGGTAAGAGTGGGCTAATCTGATGTATTGTTTTTGGATGTGTTTATATTTAAGTCATTGAGGGGATTTAGAGGATGCTCTTATCCAGAGCGACTTAGAGCAGCAATACAGGTTAAGTGCCTTGCTCAATGGCACATCAACATATTTTTCACCTAGTCAGCTTTGGGATTCGAACCAGCAACCTTTCGGTTACTGGCCTAATGCTCTTAAACGCTATAGGGTACCTGCCACCCTATGACAGAAAACACCCACAATAAACAGACCACAAATCCTCTACTTTGATCACGTTTCTCACATTTTCCGAACAGAAAATGAGAATGTTTTAGTCAGCCTGTTTGTATGACTTATGCACATGACACTATAGCTCCATATAGGTCACTGCTCAGAGTCATATCGTGGCACACCTATGTTTCTAAGTAGATTTAGCTGACAGCTAGGATGCGGAATGCAGAATGCTAGTAATTGACATTTGAAGTAACCTATTTCAAACTACAGCCTGGGGCATTTGCAGTAGATCATTGCGGGGTTATTAGAATTCAATCTTGCACTTTTCATTTTCTCTTCTCTCTCTTTTCTCACCCCATGTCTCTCTGTCTTTCTCTTTTTATCTCACCAGACTCAGAGAGGAACAGTCCCGATGCAAATGATCAGGTTTGTCATCTCAATTTAATTTCATTGAACGTAAAATTCTGTTTGTTGTGGTTTATTTACTGTGATTTGTTTTTGATGTATTCTTGTTGTTTGCTCTAAGGTTGTAATATGATTATTTGGATAAGTGTATTTAATTTATTTTATCTTTATTTAACTAGGCAAGTCAGTTAAGAACAAATTCTTATTTTCAATGACGGCCTAGAAACAGTGGGTTAACTGCCTGTTCAGGGGCAGAACGACAGATTTGTACCTTGTCAGCTCGGGGGTTTGAACTTGCAACCTTCCGGTTACTAGTCCAACACTCCAACCACTAAGCTACCCTGCCGCCCCGATAGAACCTAAAAGACACGAAGGTCAGAGTTCGGGCAACCGGTCATCAAAAGGGCAATATTAAACCTGTGACATGTAGGCCTATTACAAGCCAAAAAAACTTCTGTAGTCTACAGAGAAACATAAATGCTGGTTAGATTTGCTAAAAACATATCCGATATTTACAGTAACTGGCAAAATGATTTTCTATAAAAGGTTTGTGAAAGGTTTGTGAATTTGAAAGTGTTTACTGATATTCCAGTGTTCAGGACCACCTCAATTCCCCAAGTTATCCTATCTCTAAGGTCCTAGAATGGTACTTCTTTTTGGGATAGGTTTGAAAAATGAAAACGATTAGGAGACACGTGGATTAAATTGATGAGTTCTATCAACCTGGAATGGCAACTGTGTTAATGGCTTTGCACATGAGTAGATTTAAAGGTCTGTGTCCGTTGTCTGTTTAAAGAGTTTGTTGCCGTTCGTCTCCTCGCAGGTTCAGCCAATGAAAACGAGTCCCTTCAGTCTTTCTCCTTCCTTGAGCAACACCAAGGTGAGTGAATTAGTGCACTCACATGCGAGAGAGAGAGAGAGAGGGAGAGAGAGAGAGAGAGAGAGAGAGAGAGAGAGAGAGAGAGAGAGAGAGAGAGAGAGAGAGAGAGAGAGAGAGAGAGAAGAGAGAGAGAGAGAGAGAGAGAGAGAGAGAGAGAGAGAGAGAGAGAGACAGTGTGTGAGTGGCTTATCTATTTAGACCCCACAGACATACCTCAGGCGCTGCATAGACGTTGGCCAATATGCAAATGAGGATGTTGGGGAAATTACGACTGCTGACACGCCCATCAACTCCTGAGAACTCGAGCGTAAGAACGAGCACAATGCACTTTATAAAGACATGCTGCAGAAGAGAGACGATAGACATGAATATATATATCGAAATGAAGGGAGATGGAGGAAAAAGAGAGTTATGGGCAGATGGATGGTTAGGAGCTTCCTCAGGTCAGGAATCATCAGACAACTTGGAATATTTGAAAATGATTTACACAACAGAGATCAACATGTCATGCATGGTAATATATTTCTTACTATATGTTGTGGGACCCCATTAGGGCCTAAAATGGAGATCCAATTCATATAGTTAAGACTTGTTTACTGACATTGCTTTAGTTGTATAGTATTGCGTGACTGGTGATACAGTATGCATAGAAAATCAGTTATGTACAGTTGAAGTTGGTAGTTTACATACACCTCAGCCTCAGTTTTTCCACAATTCCTGACATTTAATCGTAGTAAAAATTCCCTGTCTTAGGTCAGTTAGGATCACCACTATATTTTAAGAATGTGAAATGTCAGAATAAGAGTAGAGAGAATGATTTATTTCAGCTTTTATTTATTTTGTCACATTCCCAGTGGGTCTACACTCAATTAGTATTTGGTAGCATTGCCTTTAAATTGTTTAACTTGGGTCAAACGTTTTGGGTAGCCTTCCATAAGCTTCCCACAATAAGTTTGGTGAATTTTGTCCCAATCCTCATAACAGAGCTGGTGTAACTGAGTCAGGTTTGTAGGCCTCCTTGCTCGCACACACTTTTTCAGTTCTGCCCACATATTTTCTATAGGATTGAGGTCAGGGCTTTGTGATGGCCACTCCAATAGATTGACTTTGTTGTCCTTAGGCCATTGTGCCACAACTTTGGAAGTATTGCTTGGGGTCATCGTCCATTTGGAAGACCCATTTGCGACCAAGCTTTAACTTCCTGACTGATGTCTTGAGATGTTGCTTCAATATATCCACATCATTTTCCCGCCTCATGATGCCCTCTATTAGGTGAAGTGCACCAGTCCCTTCTGCAGCAAAGCACCCCCACATCATGATGCTGCCACCCCCGTGCTTCACGTCTGGGATGGTGTTCTTTGGCTTGCAAGCCACACCCTTTTTCCTCCACACATAACGATGTTCATTATGGCCAAACAGTTATATTTTTGTTTCATCAGACCAGAGAACATTTCTCCAAAAAGTATGATCTTTGTCCCCATGTGCAGTTCCAAACCGTAGTCTGGCTTTTTATGGCAGTTTTGGAGCAGTGGCTTCTTCCTTGCTGAGCGGCCTTTCAGGTTATGGCGATTTAGGACTCGTTTTACTGTTGATATAGACACTTCTGTACCTGTTTCCTCCAGCATCTTCATAAGGTCCTTTGCTGTTATTATGGGATTGATTTGCACTTTTTGCACCAAAGCACATTCATCTCTGGGAGACAGAATGCGTCTCCTTCCTGAGTGGTATGACGGCTGCGTGGTCCCATGGTGTTCATACTTGCGTACTATTGTTTGTACAGATGAACGTGGTACCTTCAGGCGTTTGGAAATTGCTCCCAAGGATGAACCAGACTTGTGTAGGTCTACAATTTTTTTCTGAGGACTTGGCTGATTTCTTTTGATTTTCCCATGATGTCAAGCAAAGGCATTGAGTTTGAAGGTAGGCCTGGAAATACATCCACAGGTACACCTCCAATTGACTCAAATGATGTCAATTAGCCTATCAGAAGCTTCTAAAGCCATGACATAATTTTCTGGAATTTTTCGAGCTGTTTAAAGGCACAGTCAACTTAGTGTACTGTATGTAAACCTCTGACCCACTCGAATTGTGATACAGTGAATTATAGGAAAATAATTTGTCTGTAAACAATTGTTGGAAAAATGACTTGTGTCTTGCACAAAGTAGATGCCTAACCGACTTGCCAAAACTATAGTTTTGTCTTGTTAACAAGATATTTTTTGGAGTGGTTGAAAAACAAGCTTTAATGACTCCAACCTAAGTGTATGTAAACTTCCGACTTCAACTGTATGTAATTCAGTAAACAATTGTGGAAGTTGCTAATTGTCTTTGTCATATTTATTCTTGAATGTTGGTTGAATGGTTCATACAGTATATAGATGATCCTCTGATATGAATCCATGTTTTATCTCATGAAACCACCCAAATCCTTAGCTTTAGGCAAAAAATATAATTTTGCTCTAATCAGGTCATTTGCACCATATTTCTGTCCATTTAAGGGACCCATTTTGGCAACTAGACTGAGGCCTGTGTACCAGATGCCAAAAAAACATATATCTTCACGATTATTATTTTTGCACTTTTAGAGTTTTCACCCTATTCAATGTTTTGATATAATTCCCCCTGCAGAGTAAAAGTGAGGCTGGCCCTGAGATGACCTCCACCCATGTGCCGCCTCCCTCCCAGCAGCAGACACCTCACTCTCACACACAACTCATGTTGGCAGGGAGTCAGCTGGCAGGGGTAAGCACTGGCACAGACACACTACCTGAATGTACACACTTAGACATTTTTTTCCTTAAAGGGATTTTCGGCTATCCCCATAGGAGAAGCCTTTTTGGTTCCAGGCAGAATAATTTTGGGTTCCATGTAGAACCCACAGTAGAAAGTAGAGGTCGACCGATTTTGATTTTTCAACGCCGATACCGATTATTGGAGGCCCCCAAAAAAAAAACGATACCAATCATTGGAGGGCCAAAAAAACCCGATACCGATTAGTCGGACAATTTTTTTATTTGATTTGTAATAGAGACAATTACTACAATACTGAATGAACACTTATTTTAACTTAATATAATACATCGATAAAATCAATTTAGCCTCATATAAATAATGAAACATGTTCAATTTGGTTTAAATCATGCAAAAACAAAGTGTTGGAGAAGAAAGTAAAAGTGCAATATGTGCCATGTAAGAAAGCTAACGTTTAAGTTCCTTGCTCAGAACATGAGAGCATATGAAAGCAGGTGGTTTCTTTTAACATGAGTCTTCAATATTCCCAGGTAAGACGTTTTAGGTTATAGTTATTATAGGAATTATAGGACTATTTCTCTCTATACGATTTGTATTTCATATACCTTTGACTATTGGATGTCATTATAGGCACTTTAGTATTGCCAGTGTACCAGTATAGCTTCCGTACCTCTCCTTGCTCCTACCTGGACTCGAACCAGGAACACATCGACAACAGTCACCCTCGAAGCAGCGTTACCCATTGCTCCACAAAAGCTGTGGCCCTTGCAGAGCAAGGGGAACAACTACTCCAAGTCTCAGAGCGAGTGATGTTTGAAATGCTATTAGCGCGCGCTAACTAGCTAGCCATTTCACTTCGGTTACACCAGCCTCATCTCGGGAGTTGATAGGGCTGAAGTCATAAACAGCGCAATGCTTGAAGCAAGCTGCTGGCATAACGCACTAAAGTGCTGTTTGAATGAATGCTTACGAGCCTGCTGGTGTCTACCATCGCTCAGTCAGTCTGCTCTATCAAATCATAGACTTAATTATAACATAATAACACACAGAAATACGAGCCTTAGGTCATTAATATGGTCGAATCCGGAAACTATCATCTCGAAAACAAAACGTTTATTCTTTCAGTGAAATACGGAACCGTTCCGTATTTTACCTAACGGGTGGCATCCATAAGTCTAAATATTCCTGTTACATTGCACAATCTTCAATGTAATTCTGGCAAATTAGTTCGCAACGAGTCAGGCGGCCCAAACTGGTGCAAATACCCTGACTGCGTGCAATGAACGCAAGAGAAGTGACACAATTTCACCTGGTTAATATTACCTGCTAACCTGGATTTATTTTAGCTAAATATGCAGGTTTAAAAATATATACTTCTGTGTATTGATTTTAAGAAAGGCATTGATGTTTATGGTTAGGTACAGTCGTGCAACGATTGTGCTTTTTCGCAACTGCGCTTTTGTTAAATCCTCCCCCGTTTGGCGAAGTTGGCTGTCTTTGTTAGGAAGAAATAGTCTTCACACAGTTCGCAACGAGCCAGGCGGCCCAAACTGCTGCATATACCCTGACTCTGTTGCAAGAGAAGTGACACATTTTCCCTAGTTAAAAGAAATTCATGTTAGCAGGCAATATTAACTAAATATGCAGGACTGTGTATTGATTTTAAGAAAGGCATTGATGTTTATCGTTAGGTACACGTTGGAGCAATGGCAGTCCTTGTTCGCAAATGCACACCACATCGATTATATGCAACGCAGGACACGCTAGATAAACTAGTAATATCATCAACCATGTGTAGTTAACTAGTGATTATGATTGATTGATTGATTGTTTTTTATAAGATAAGTAAGTTATAATGCTAGCTAGCCACTTACCTTGGCTTCTTAATGCATTCGCGTAACAGGCAGGCTCCTCGTGGAGTGCAATGAGAGGCAGGTGGTTAGAGAGTTGGACTAGTTAACTGTAAGGTTGCAAGATTAAATCCCCGAGCTGACAAGCTAAAAATCTGTCGTTCTGCCCCTGAACAAGGCAGTTAACCCACCGTTCCTAGGCCATCATTGAAAATAAGAATGTGTTCTTAACTGACCTGCCTAGTTAAATAATGGTGTAAAAATAAATAATAATAGTACAATTTTTTTTACATCTGCCAAATCGGTGTCCAAAATTACCGATTTCCGATTGTTGTGAAAATTTGAAAATCGGCCCTAATTAATCGGCCATTCTGATTAATCGGTCGACTTCTAGTAAGAAAGGCTTTTACATGGAACCCAAAAGGGTTCTACATGGAACCAAAAATGGTTCTTCAAAGGGTTCTTCTATGGGGACAGGCAAAGAACCATTTAAGGTTCTAGATAGCACCTTTTTTTTCGGCGGTTAGGGTAGGCTTCTTCTGCTTCGCTCTTGCTTGCGTCTTACCAAGGTTGGGGCGAATTCCATTTCAACTCAATTCTGTCGATTCAGATTTTCCTCATTCCTGAATTGACTGAATTAAAATGGAATTGATCCCACCTCTGCCTCTTCCTGCCTGCGCAAACGCTGAGTGACACTATTCTCTATCTCTTTTGCTTTTTCCCCCTCCTCTCTTTGGGCAAACCCTACCCTTTCCTCCCCCTCCTCCTCTTCCTCCTGTTCCTCAGCTGGCTGCCCTCTTGCCTGCGCAGCAGCAGCTGTTGCTTCAGCAGGCCCAGGCTCAACTCCTGGCTGCTGCCGTGCAGCAGTCCAACGCGGCTCACGCTGCTCATGCTGCCCACGCAGCAGCCCAAGCCAATCAGCAGCAGCAGCAACAACAGCAGCAGCAGCAGCAGCTGACCAAACAAGAGCATGCCCAGCCTCAGCTTACGCTCTCTCAGCCTATCCAGCTCACCGCCCAGGTAGGAGCGGCCAGTCACGGATCAGATATGACCAGCTTTAAGCCAATTTAACTCACTAACCAACACTTGTCTATGTCAGAAGTGTTTCTCCATATACTCTTGGGTGATGTTACTTTAAAGGCGGGGGCTTTGCTCATTTCTTTGCATTATATTTCCTCCAAGGGTGTGTGTGTTGCTCTTTTCAAAAATCATACAAGACTTGTTGACCCTCCCTCCCTCCCTCTCCTTCTCTCCCTCTCCCTCCCTCCCGTAGGATATCCAGCAACTGTTGCAGCTGCAGCAGTTAGTCCTGATGCCCGGCCATCACCTGCAGTCTCCTCAGTTCCTCCTGCCTCAGGCCCACGGACAACAGGGGCAGCAGGGTAAGTGGGACCTACTAAGTAAGTGGGAACCACCATCATCAACACTGTGACTTACTCTTCACACAAAACAATGTATAGCTTGGCATTATGATCTAACTGCTTAGTTCTAAAACGAGTTAGAATAAAGTGTTAGAATACAGTTAAAATACAATAGTGTTCATATAATTACAATACCAATAGTGTTAACTCCTTGTCCGTTGTGTTCCTCAGGTTTGCTCTCGACACCAAATTTAATTTCGCTACCTCAGCATCAGCAAAGCCAGGGGAGTCTTCTAACTACACCACCCAGGCTGGGACTGCAAGCACAGGTACAGTATTATTGAAAACCACCTCGAATGTGTGTGTGTGTGTGTGTTGAGACTACACTTTATAACATCAGCCTTCATCAGCCTTCAATAGCTAATGTCGGTGTGCCAGCCACCCTTTGCCATTCGACGGCAATGATATAGGTTTATGTCTCATGCACTGTAGCGTCGTCACGGTGACGGCCTCACGTCGTTACAGAGGGACAAGAGCGGGGACGGCGGCGTGACCTCCGGGGCCTCGGCCGCCCCCATGACCTCGGTGACCTCTGGCCCGCACGGCGAGGAGCCAAGTGACCTGGAGGAGCTGGAGCAGTTCGCCCGCACCTTCAAACAGAGACGCATCAAACTGGGCTTCACACAGGTACGTGTGTGTGTGTGTGTGTGTGTGTGTGTGTGTGTGTGTGTGTGTGTGTGTGTGTGTGTGTGTGTGTGTGTGTGTGTGTGTGTGTGTGTGTGTGTGTGTGTGTGTGTGTGTGTGTGTGTGTGTGTGTGTGTGTGTGTGTGTGTAATGAAATGTGAAATGTGATAGAGGTCAAGAGGAGCGTGAGCAATTTGATCAAGCTAGGCTTCACATGATGTCAGAGTGTGTGTGTTTGCAGTGACGGGGGTCAGGAGGCGCTGGACGCCTGAATGAAGATGAATGTTTAACACAAATTATCTCCCCCCCCAGGGTGACGTTGGCATGGCAATGGGGAAACTGTATGGGAATGACTTCAGCCAGACCACCATCTCTCGCTTCGAGGCCCTCAACCTGAGCTTTAAGAACATGTGCAAGCTCAAGCCTCTGCTTGAGAAGTGGCTAAACGATGCAGAGACCATGGCGATAGACAACATGCTTCCCAGCCCCAGCTCTCTCTCCTCCCCCATGATGGGGTTTGAGGGCATGACGGGGCGCCGCAGGAAGAAACGCACCAGCATTGAGACCAATGTCCGTGTGGCCTTAGAGCGCAACTTCATCTCGGTGAGAAAGAGAGAGGTCCCACACCAGACCCCTGGGGAACCCACTCAAATCACATAGTACTCTCTACACTGCACTCGCAGTAGAGTACATAAACCAACGATTCTGTCCACAACAGTTTAATGAAGTTTATTTCCCTTTTTTTTATGAACATTTCATTATCTAAATACCACTATTGAAAGTAACATTGACAACATGTCTGATTTATGCGATATATAATGTTTGTGGCCCTCGACAACATGTTTGATCATGATTTCTGACCGTGTTCCCTTCAGAACCAGAAGCCTAACTCAGAGGAGATCCTCCTGATGGGAAAGCAGCTCAACATGGAGAAGGAGGTGATCCGGGTCTGGTTCTGCAACCGGCGCCAGAAAGAGAAACGCATCAACCCCTGCAGTGCCACCCCTCCCCTGCCCAGCCAGTCCTCCCTTGTGACGCACAAACCCCCCTGCTACAACCCACACATGGTATGACCCCGCACTCACCTCACCCCATCCCACCCTCCCCACCAACCCTCACCAGGCCTTTGGTCCCTTGCCTCCCTGTTCCTTAGTTTGGAAACAAACTCTGTCTAAATACAAGTCTGTCATCATGAGATCTTTGACTCTCTGTATCTATGGACATGCCCCCCTCCCTCTGCACGACCCCATGTATGACCCTGTGGCCTAACCCATCCAGCACTGCTACACTCTCAGCGCCGTGCAAACACAGTGTCGAATGAGGTGTGATACGTTACACACCCGACCCACACGTCATCACAGTTACGCCACGAGAGCGTGTTTCTTCTGTCTCTCTCCTGCTCACAACCTATCCACCTCTCTCTCTCTCACTTTCTCTTTCTCTCTCTTTCTGCCTTTTTTTTCTCTTTCTTTCTCTCTCTATATCACTTTCTTTCTTTCTCTCTCCAGATGTCTAGTCAGGGGCTGCACCAGGCTGCCACCAGCCTCAGCACAACCGGTGAGGAAATTGATTTTTGGATACATTTGTGTTTTTGTGAAGCTAGGCCACAAGTGCCAGAGGTCTAAATTCCATTTAGTGGACTAAGACAGAGGCGAGTTCAGATGGTTCTCAAACCCAGTACCAATGGGCATTGGGACAACGTACCGATGTCACAGTAGGCTGCTGAGGGAAGAACAGCTCATAATAATGGAGACCATGTGTTTGATTGTATTTGAGACCGTTCCACTGATTCCGCTCTAGTCATTAACACAAGCCCGTCCTCCCCAATAATGGTACCACCAACCATCCTGTAATCAATGTAACCAAATGTACTGTGTACCATTCATATTACTGATGTTTCTCTCTCTCTCTCTCTTTCTCAGTGACCAGCCCATCGCCCTCGGCAACCTGCCCTCTGACCCCCAGTGGCTCTGCAACTATGAGCTCCGCCACCTCCTCTGTGACTCCGCCTCCACACAGCACAGCCAGCAACGCCCCTCCCGCCCTCAGTGCCCACAGCCTGAACGCTGGGTGAGTCTCTCTCCCTCCTACTACTCTACACTTACTCAATCTAACACTGAACAATTGCGCATACTCAAACAAATACACTTTGATAGTAGATGCTGGGTTAGTGTCCCCTGATTATATAACTCAAAACCTGTGATCTCCTCTATCCTCTCTCTACCCTTTGCACAGTCAACGACTACTGCACATGTGCTCAATCTAACACTGACTCCTAAACACTGAATCCTCAACACACTTTTCTGTGTTTCACCACTTTGCCAGGTTGTCATGTCAAATTAGAATAATTTCCCAATGGACCTACCTAGTTAGATTCAGGTTGAATAGATTGATTAAATGAACAGCAGAATGCACGCAATGACAAGCTACAGTACCTAGCGGAACTGACATTCTGAGACTTACAAGCATTTCGCTGCATCTGCTATAACATCTGCTATAACATCTGCTATAACAGCTGCTAAACTGTGAACGCAAACAATAAACTGGAATTGGTGATATTTACTGACTTGCTGGGAATTCATGGTATACGACGACATGTGGTATGTCAAGCTACCCCACCCGTTTTGCAGCAAATCTGCAAGTTCTCACACATATGAAGAAACATGCACATACAAGACTGTTCAAAAGTTTGGGGTCACTTAGAAATGTCCTTGTTATTCAAAGAAAACCACATTTTTTTTGTCAATTAAAATAACATCAAATTGATCAGAAATGCAGTGTGGGAACGGCAGATTTGTTATGTAATATCTACATTGGCGTACAGAGGCCCATTATCAGCAACCATCACTCCTGTGTTCCAATGGCACGTTGTGTTAGCTAATCCAAGTTTATCATTTTAAAAGGCTAATCGATCATTAGAAAACCCTTTTGCAATTATCTTAGCACAGCTGAAAGCTGTTGTCCTGATTAAAGAAGCAATAAAACTGGCCTTCTTTAGACTAGTTGAGTATCTGAGCGTCTGCATTTGTGGGTTTGATTTCCGACTCAAAATGGCCAGAAACGAAGACTTTTCTTCTGAAACTTGTCGGTCTATTCTTGTTCTGAGAAATGAAGGCTATTCCATGCGAGAAATTGCCGAGAAACTGAAGATCTCGTACAGCGCTGTGTACTACTCCCTTCACAGAACAGCACAAACTGTCTGAGTTCCTCTGTCCAGTGTCTGTGTTCTTTTGGCCATCATATTTTCTTTTTATTGGCCAGTCTGAGATATGGCTTTTTCTTTGCAACTCTGCCTAGAAGGCCAGCATCCCGGAGTCGCTTCTTCACTGTTGACGTTGAGACGGGTGTTTTGCAGGTACTATTTAATGAAGCTGTCAGTTGAGGACTTGTGAGGCGTCTGTTTCTCAAACTAGACACTGTAATGTACTTGTCCTCTTGCTCAGTTGTGCACTGGGGCTTCCCACTCCTCTTTCTATTCTGGTTAGAGACAGTTTGCGCTGTTCTGTGAAGGGAGTAGTACACAGTGTTGTACGAGATCTTCAGTTTCTTGGCAATTTCTCGCATGGAATAGCCTTCATTTCTCAGAACAAGAATAGACTGATGAGTTTCAGAAGAAGGTTTCTGGCCATTTTGAGCCGGTAACAATGCTGATGCCACAGATACTCAACTAGTCTAAAGGCCAGTTTTATTGCTTCTTTAATAATAATAATAATAATAATAATATATGCCATTTAGCAGACGCTTACAATCAGGACAACAGTTTTTCAGCTGTGCTAACATAATTGCAAAAGGGTTTTCTAATGATCAATTAGCCTTTTAAAATGATAAACTTGGATTAGCTAACACAATGTGCCATTGGAACACAGGCGTGATGGTTGCTGATAATGGACCTCTGTACACCTATGTAGATATTCCATGAAAAATCTGCCGTTTCCAGCTACAATAGTCATTTACAACATTAACAATGTCTCCACTGTATTTTTGATCAATTTGATGTTATTTTAATGGACAAAAAATGTGCATTTCTTTGAAAAACAAGGACATTTCTAAGTGACCCCAAACTTTTGAACGGCAGTGTTTGTCTGCAGGCATAGACGTGCTAGTCAACCCAGGCTCAGAAACAGGCCAATGCATACAATCAAATCATGTTGTGCTTCCATATCAGACATAAATGAGGGCGTTTGATTAATGAGCTTTCACTGAACCTTCTTGGTGCTTTCTCGATTAACCCTCTTGGTCCTTTCTCCATCTCTGCGTGTGTGTGTCTGTTTGAATGTGTGTGTATTTTAATGTGTGTGTATGTGCACATGGATGAATATGGATCCATACATATTCCAGGAACACAATGATGGGAGTAAGCACAGGGATGAACCAGGCTCTCATCAGCAGCAATCCCCTGGCCACAATGCAAGGTGTGTTAGTCTGACAAAATCAGTGTCTATCCAGATGATGGATTAGTATTCTGATTTGTAATAAGCGCGCGCAACTCTGACTCTCACCTACATCAAGCTCTGATGCCAAGAGGAGAAAATGTTGAGTTAACCGTGCAGATCTCAAGGCAGAAAGGAATATGTGCCTCAGTTTGCTATCATTTCAACATGGGATTTCAAATCAATTGAAATTGCATGTCTTCACACCATCCCATCCGTATCGCCGCCAATTAGATACTGTGAGTGTCGTGTGTGTGTCTGTGCGTATGTGCCAAGTACGAGTTAGCTTTCCTGCAAGCTCTGGCTGACTAAGCTCTCCCTGCTTTAGTCACACTACTTTCTCTCATCTGTTGCAATATCTCACCATCGTCATCGCCATCCGTCATCTCACCTTCGTCATCGCCATCCTTCATCTCACCGTGTAATCAGATACAGTGTCACCCAAATCGATGCCCACGTATCTCTGGTAGGTGTATTAACTTATATTCTTTCTCCTCCACCTTTCTTTTCCCCTTCCAATCCTTCCACCTGCCTCTCTCACCCCGTCCCTTCCACCTGCTTCTCTCACCCCGTCCCTTCCACCTGCCTCTCTCACCCCGTTCCTTCCACCTGCCTCTCTCACCCCGTCCCTTCCCACTGCCTCTCTCACCCCGTCCCTTCCACCTGCCTCTCTCACCCCGCCCCTTCCACCTGCCTCTCTCACCCCGTCCCTTCCACCTGCCTCTCTCACCCCGTCCCTTCTCCCTGCCTCTCTCACCCCGTCCCTTCCCCCTGCCCCTCTCACCCCGTCCCTTCCCCCTGCCTCTCTCACCCCGTCCCTTCCCCCTGTCTCTCTCACCCTGTCCCCTCCACCTGCCTCTCTCACCCCGTCCCTTCCACCTGCCTCTCTCACCCCGTCCCTTCCACCTGCCTCTCTCACCCCGTCCCTTCTCCCTGCCTCTCTCACCCCGTCCCTTCCCCCTGCCCCTCTCACCCCGTCCCTTCCCCCTGCCTCTCTCACCCTGTCCCTTCCCCCTGTCTCTCTCACCCTGTCCCCTCCACCTGCCTCTCTCACCCCGTCCCTTCCACCTGCCTCTCTCACCCCGTCCCTTCCACCTGCCTCTCTCACCCCGTCCCTTCTCCCTGCCTCTCTCACCCCGTCCCTTCCCCCTGCCCCTCTCACCCCGTCCCTTCCCCCTGCCTCTCTCACCCCGTCCCTTCCCCCTGTCTCTCTCACCCTGTCCCCTCCACCTGCCTCTCTCACCCCGTCCCTTCCACCTGCCTCTCTCACCCCGTCCCTTCCCCCTGCCTCTCTCACCCCGTTTCTTCCACCTGCCTCTCTCACCCCGTCCCTTCTCCCTGCCTCTCTCACCCCGTCCCTTCCACCTGCCTCTCTCACCCCGTCCCTTCTCCCTGCCTCTCTCACCCCGTCCCTTCCCCCTGCTTCTCTCACCCCGTCCCTTCCCCCTGCCTCTCTCACCCCGTCTCTTCCACCTGCCTCTCTCACCCCGTCCCCTGTAACTCTATCATGGCTCAGCTCTGGCTGCCAGTGGTGGGCAGCTGCCCATTTCCAGTCTTGAGGCCGGAGGTCAGATGATCCTGGGCGGGGCTGGGGTTCGCCCCTCCCTATTCCTCAACCGCCACACCCTCCTGCCTATGGCGTCCCACCAAGCCTGTGTGGGATTGGTCGGCGGTCCCAGGGGCGACTCTCCGCCCCCCCCGCGCCAGAGGCATGGACGTCGACTCCTGCTCCGCCTCTCCCTGCTCCAGCCCTGCCTCCTTCTGCTCGTTCAGCGAAGCCTCCGCCGCCGCTTGGCGGGGCCATGGCCGAGTGACGACGACACAACCCAAAGGTTCCTGTCGGAAGGTGGAGGAGGAGGAGGAGTTTTAGAGGAGCTTTACAGAAACACCTCGCCTTTCAACCAAAGCCATCTCTCTCTCCCTCCATTTGTCGCCTTCGCTCTCTCTCCCGGAGTCTTTCAAAGCCAAAAAATACACAGATTGAAAGAGGAAGACGAGAGCGAGGAAGAATGGAGAAGAGGAGAGAACAGGAGAACGGTGGAGATTTAAACCAAAAAAAATGATCTATCTATACAGTTGGAGAGGTGGCATTGTGGAACTTTTTGTCGGCGGTGAATGCTAATGTACATTTACTCCTTTCTATAGAAAAGAACAAATGAGCTAAAAACAAACAGCTGAAAAGAGGGCAGGGATGACAACTTAACTAAGACTTTGTGTGAGAGATGGGTGGCAAGGACAGGAAAGGAAGGAAAGACTACAAGCTTCAGTGGATGGATGGAAAGACAACCACATTTGAAAAAACCTAGAAGGGAAAAACACACAAAGATAAACAATGACAAACATGCCAAAATCTCCAAAACCGAAATACCAAAAACTGAAACCAAAAAAACAAAACGGAGAGAAAAGCTTTACTTAAAAGACTTATGATTCTGATCTGTTCAGGATCAGCACATCACCCACACTCAAAAGCATGTATGATTTCATCGTAATATTATTATTATTATTTTTATTTTTTTAAAGTTTTCAACACTTATTTTTGTATTTTATATGATTTGAGCATTGGGTTATGTCAT
>NC_060181.1:38595354-38820354 GCF_021184085.1 Oncorhynchus gorbuscha
AACTGCCCCTTACTCATCGCTATCGGTGTGCCTGTTGTTTGGGGGGAGGGGGACAAATGAAACAGTAAGTGTTAGGAATAAAGTGCAAATTTAGACCAATCTCTCTATTTCTTCTATTTATTGGTCCTCTTTGTGTTTTCAAATAGGTATTCATTCTATCAAAACCAATTATTGAATATCAAGCATTTGACTAAAGAGATACATTTACAGTGTGTAGATTTAAAGCCGTATTTTGAACTCCATTTTAAGCTGAGTTTGATCATAATTCACGGTTAACATTGTTTTATTGACCAAAAAGGATACAAATGGGTATTTCTGCATCAAGGGAAGAATGTAGTACAGTGCCTTCGGAAAGTATTCAGACTCCTTGGCTTTTTCCACATTTTGTTACGTTACAGCCTTATTCTAAAATGGATTCAATTGTTTTTTTCCTCATCAATTTACACACAATATACGATAATGACAAAGCAAAAACAGGTTTAGACATTTTTGCTAATTTATAAAAAATTGAAAACTGAAAAATACACATTTACATAAGTATTCAGACCCTTTACTCAGTACTTTGTTCATGCAACTTTGGCAGCGATTACAGCCTTGAGTCGTCTTGGGTATGACGCTATAAGCTTGGCACACCTGTATTTGGGAAGTTTCTCCCATTCTTCTCTGCAGATCCTCTCAAGCGGTGTCAGGTTAAATGGGGAGCATTGCTGCACAGCTATTTTCAGGTCTCTCCAGAGATGTACAATCGGGTTCAAGTCTGGGCTCTGGTTGGGCCACTCAAGGATATCCAGAGACCTGTCCCGAAGCCCCTTGGCATTGTCTTGGCTGTGTGCTTAGGGTCGTTGTCCTGTTGGAAGTTGAACCTTCGCCCAAGTCCGAGATCATGAGCACTCTGGAGCAGGTTTTCATCAAGGATCTCGGTGTACTTTGCCACCATGCTTCACCGTAGGGATGGTGCCAGGTTTCCTCCAGATGTGAAGCTTGGCATTCAGGCAAAATAGTTAAAATCGTGGTTTCATCAGTCCAGAGAATCTAGTTTCTCATGGTCTGAGAGTCCTTTAGGTTCCTTTTGACAAACTCCAACCCTAACCCTTTTTACTGAGAAGTGGCTTACATCTGGCCACTCTACCATAAAGCCCTGATTAGTGGAGTGCTGCAGAGATGGTTGTCCTTCTGGAAGGTTCTCCCATCTCCACAGAGGAACTTTGGAGCTCTGTCAGAGTCACCATCGGGTTCTTGGTCACCTACCTGACCAAGGCCTTTCTCAATATATAATATAATATATGCCATTTAGCAGACGCTTTTATCCAAAGCGACTTACAGTCATGTGTGCATACATTCTAAGGCCTCGAACCCACTACCCTGGCTCCGCCATGCTCTACCAACTGAGCTACAGAAGGAGCTTCTCCCCCGATTCAGTTTGGCCAGCTCTAGGAACAGTATTAGTGGTTCCAAACTTCTTGCATTTAAGAATGATGGAGGCCAATGTGTTCTTGTGGACCTTCAATGCTGCAGACATATTTTGGTACCCTTCCCCAGATCTGTGCCTTGATACAATCCTGTCTCGGAGCTCTACGGACAATTCCTTCAACCTCATGGCTTGGTTTTTGCTCTGACATGCACTGTCAACAGTGGGACCTTATATAGACAGGCGTGTGCCTTTCCAAATCATGTAAATAAGGTATTTCTGTTTTTTTTTATTTTCAATACATGTCTAAAAAACTATTTTTGCTTTGTCATTATGGGGGATTGTGTGTAGATTAATGAGGAAAAAACAACTGAATCCATTTACGAATATGGGTTTAACATAACAAAATGTGGAAAAAGTAAAGGAGCCTTGAATCATTTCTGAATGCATTGTATTTTGTCTTATCAATGCATGAATGTCTTATCCCTGAAACCCTATTACCGGTTTTGATCAAGAGAGTCCTACGTTGGTAAACTCAAGACTATCTGTCCATATGCAAAATAGAGACCTTGATAAGAGGGATCAGCACAGTAGGTACACAAAGAAAAGTAAGTTAGAGGTCCATTGTCTCTAGACACTTTCAACTGCTTTCAACTGTTCATTCATAAACGCTACTGTTACTTTAATGGGTGTAGGATATTATAGTATCATTTTATAATATCGTCATGATGAACCCAAACTCAGCTATAGTATGCTGTAACCACACTGTGGTTTGGAGTTTGGTCAGACTTTGTGCAGACTTTCTAGTAAATGAGTTGGTGGCAAATGTGGGCCACACAGTGTTAAGATTGAAATCAAAGGATATTCCACGGATCCTCTTCTCTTGAAGTGATTTACAATACTCATCCTACATGACTGCTGCATTCATTCATTGGGAATCGACTTGCTGCTTTCCAGAAGCTTGGAAGAAGCCTCACGGTAAAACATCTACTGTCAAAGCGTATTCAGTACGTCAGACACACATTCAACCAATGGAAACGTCATCACAAAAGGAGACGGGGTCAGTGTCAAAGACGCCCATGTTTAGTGTCTCTGATAAGCAAACAGTTCATCTGAGAAACTCATAAAGAGATGTAGCCTCCCTTATGACGTGAATGAGAAAATATCATCCTCTTCGGTACATTCAAATAATAGGACTAGAGCCCACTCTGGGAGATTGTGTGTGTGTGTGTGTTTTGGTTACTTGGATACCAAGTACCCAAAACCAAACGGACACTTGCGTCATCTTAATCGAGTGACAATGCTCATCTTAAATCATCCTTTCACAAGACAGCGTAGTGTCTGTCTGAGCGTTACCGTGGGTAACACACTGCTGATGCTTTTGGTCTGGTGTGGTAGATCTGGGTGGCCTAGCAGGAGGAGGACGGGGGGGGGGGTGACGAGGGATCTTTCCAGTCAGTCCCAGCCCAGTCCTTCCTCCTCTCTTCTGGGAACTCTTGTTTATCCTACATGTGTTAACCGAGGAATCCATCAAGGCCTAGTAATGATTGGAGAGCCTGCTGGGCTGTTTCACAGAGTGTCTGTGTGTGTCGGCCATTAACACACGTTCCACTGCCTGGTGTGGTGAGAAAAATACCCACATGCCCCTCCCTCCCTCCCTCTCACACACACACACACACACACACACACCCTAACTTCATCCTCATGTTCAGTGACCATGAATGACACTCCCTGTTCACGCTTTAACATATTCTGACACACAGAGATGAATACAAGGAGGGGTGAAATATAATGGAAACAACATTTTGATATTACAAGAACAACAAATTTTGTGGCAAATTTGACTGGCTCATACTCATTTTTATTACCGTGCTGAGGTTATTGGCAATTTTCTTCTAATGTTTATTGCCGGTATGTATAAAATTCCCAACCAGACACCACACAGACTGGTGTGGGCTTAGCGAAAGGCCACATCCATGCCCACACTGGACTATTTATAATAGAGTGTGGCATGGCCCAACACATTCTGTTGTCATTGGCCAATGCCTTGGCATCTGATACATTGGTGCTGCTAACCACAGCCACCACTAGATGGACACATACACTAGAATGCGAAAGCATAATTTGAGAAACGCCTGGCTGGCCTGTGTGTAGGCAACATTTTAGAATTGTCAGACAGCCAATCATCTCTCCCATGTTGCCGTTTGAACGTGGAAGTGTTTTTCATGTATAATTTTGGACAATTCAAAGACAACCTTACTGAGTATTTTAATTCAGACCAATATAGAACTGAGTACAAAAAAAGAATCCATGAGAATGACAAAGAACACAAATGTCCTGGAAGTTGAGTACCTTGCATTCCTGACTTGAGAATGACAGGCAGGATGCTACGCTATTCCCCAAAATCACTGTTAAACTGTCCTGGCAGTGTCATAACCCGTACAGACGCGTCATGCCGGTTTAAGTTATTTTGAATACCTATTTGAATTTCAGGTAAACACAAGTAGTTGTGCAGGTAACACCGTGTACTGAGGAGGAACAATTTGAGTGGTTTTCAGTTTTTTTTTGTTTTTTTTGTTGATGTTATGCCCGAAACATGTGCAAATTTGTACGGATTGATTTGGATTCTGACCGGAATAAGAAAGGGACCCTTTACTTTTCACTGATGAATGCCGTATACGGGTATAAGTGTATTCCGATGTGAATGAACAGAGGATTTCCATTGTGCTAATGAATGAATCACAAGTCTATGTGTAGGAAGTGTCATTGTGAAAATGGATGAATCACATGCAGACGTGGACATGTATTAACCTGTAGCCCAATTCATTTCCACCTGTCACATTAACTATCACAGAAAATGCACTGTACTTATTTACACAGTTGAGTCAGTTAGGGAGTGAGTCTCTCTGTAGCTAACATGACCTGGCCAGGACCAGAGTAGAAAACATGGTTATAACTATCTTCCTTAGACTAGACGTAACATAGGAAATGTATAACTCAAGACACTCAAATTAGTATGATATGTTAGGCATGTAGAAGGTTACTTAAGGCAAAAACTTTGCGTGTTCGAATCCCATCACAGACAATTTAAGAATTTTAGCTAAATAGCAACTACACACAGGCCTTGGACTGGAGACCCAAGCCACGGGTCCCGAATGGACGGGAGATTTCGGCAGCACCAGATGGACGGGAGCTTCCTGCAGCACAGGACGGGAGCTCCGGCAGCTCCTGGCTGACTGACGGCGCTGGCAGCGCCGGACAGGAGGGAGACTCTGGCAGCGCCGGACAGGAGGGAGCACCTGTAGGGAGGAGATGGAGAGACAGCCTGGTGCGGGGCACCGGAGGGCTGGTGCGTGGAGGTGGCACCGGATAGACCCGACCGTGAAGGAGCACTGGAGGTCTCGAGCACCGAGCCTGCCCAACCCTACCTGGCTGAATGCTCCCTGTAGCCAGGCCAGTGCGGCGAGGTGGAATAGCCCGCACTGGGCTGTGCCGGCGAACCGGGGACACCATGCGTAGGGCTGGTGCCATGTACCCCGGCCCGAGGAGACACACTGGAGACCAGATGCGCTGAGCCGGCTTCATGGCACCTGGCTCGATGCTCACTCTAGCCGGGGCCGATACGAGGCGCTGCTATGTATCGCACCGGGCTAAGCCTGCGCACCAGGGACACTGTGCGCCTCACGGCATAACACGGTGCCTGCCTGGTCCCCTCTCTCTCTCCACGGTAAGCACTGGGAGTTGGCTCAGGTCTCCTACCCGACTTAGCCACACTCCCCGTGTGCCCCCCCCAATACATTTTTGGGGCTGCATCTCTGGCTTCCAGCCGCGTTCCGTGCTGCCTCCTGATACCGCCGCCTCTCCGCTTTCGCTGCCTCCAGCTCAGCCTTGGGGCGGCGATATTCTCCAGCCTGTGCCCAGGGTCCCTTGCCGTCCAGAATCTCCTCCCATGTCCAGGAGTCCTGTGATCGCTGCTGCTGCCTGTTACCACGCTGCTTGGTCCTTTGGTGGTGTGTGGTTCTGTAACGGCCGTCGTTGTTGGTGGAAGAAGGTGAGGACCAAAGCGCAGCGTGGTAAGTGTTCATATTTTTAAATAAAATAATTGAACACTGAACAAAACAACAAATGACAAATGAACAGTCCCGTAAGGTGAATGAAAAAACACTAAACAGGAAATAAACACCCACAAAACACAGGTGGAAAAAGGCTACCTAAGTATGATTCTCAATCAGAGAGAACTAACGACACCTGCCTCTGATTGAGAACCATACCAGGCAAAACTCAAAAACCAACATAGAAAAACAAACAGACTGCCCACCCCAACTCACGCCCTGACCATACTAAAACAAAGACAAAACAAAGGAACTGAGGTCAGAACGTAACAGATTATTTCACTTATAATTCACTGTATCACAGTTCCAGTGGGTCAAAAGTTTAAATTCACTAAGTTGACTGTGCCTTTAAACAGTTTGAAAATGACAGAAAATTATGTCATGGCTTTAGAAGCTTCTGATAGGCTAATTGACATAATTTGAGTCAATTGGAGGTGTACCTGTGGATGCATTTCAAACTCAGTGCCTCTTTGCTTGACATCATGGGAAATTAAAATCCTTGGGAGCAATTTCTAAAATGCATGAAGGTACCACGTTCATCTGTACAAACAATAGTACGCAAGTATAAACACCATGGGACCACGCAGCCGTCATACCACTCAAGAAGGAGACGCATTCTGTCTCCTAGAGATTAACTTTGGTGCGAAAAGTGCAACTCAATCCCAGAACAACAGCAAAGGACCTTGTAAAGATGCTGGAGGAAACAGGTACAAAAGTATCTATATCCACAGTAAAAACAAGTCCTAAATCGCAATAACCTGAAAGGCCGCTCAGCAAGGAAGAAGCCACTGCTCCAAAACCGCCATTAAAAAAAAGACAGACTACGGTTTGCTGCACATGGGGTCAAAGATCATACTTTTCGGAGAAATGTCCTCTGGTCTGATAAAAGAAAAATAGAACTGTTTGGCCATAATGTCCATCGTTATGTTTGGAGGAAAAAGGGGGGGCTTGCAAGTCGAAGAACACCATCCCAACCGTGAAGCATGGGTGTGGCAGCATCATGTTGTGGGGGAGCTTTCCTGCAGGAGGGACTGGTGCACTTCACAAAATAGATGGCATCATGATGTAGGGAAATTATGTGGATATATTGAAGCAACATCAAGACATCAGTCAGGAAGTTAAAGCTTGGTTGCAAATGGGTCTTCCAAATGGACAATGACCCCAAGCATACTTCCAAAGTTGTGGCACAATGGCCTAAGTACAACAAAGTCAAGGTATTGGAGTGGCCATCACAAAGCCCTGACCTCAATCCTATAGAAAATATGTGGGCAGAACTGAAAAAGCCTCTGCAAGCTAGAGGCCTACAAACCTGACTCAGTTACACCAGCTCTGTCAGAAGTAATGGGCCAAAATTAACCCAACTTAATGTGGGAAGCTTGTGGAAAGCTACCCAAAATGTTTGACCCAAGTTAAACAAGTTAAAGGCAATGCTACCAAATACTAATTGAGTGTATGTAAACTTCTGACCCACTGGGAATGTGATGAAAGAAATAAAAGCTGAATAAATCATTCTCTCTACTATTATAATATGTGTCTAGCAAATTTGGAATATATTGTACGTTTTGCAAATTTGAAATATAATATACGAATTGCAATTGGTAACATATCGTACGAATTGAAATTTGTAGCATATACTAAATTGAGTGTCTCAGATTTACGTACAGAATAATACAAAATGTTCTGAGGCCACGTTGCTTTTGACAACAGGCACCCTCTCAATGTGTCAGCTCTTGCAGACGCGTAGTCCTGGTGAAGCAAATGCCTGTCTGCTCAGTGTTCGGCCTCACATGGTTGAAGTTGGCGCTCGCCTCTGGACCGCTGGCAACCTGTGCCCACCGCCATGATCCTTTTCCTTATGTGCCCAAATGGAGCCTAGCCAAAGAGTGACAAAAATTCCCAGAGTTGTAATTTAATGTTGAGGCAGGAGTTTCTGTTACCCAGTCCAAGTTTTTAAGTAGTGGGTGTGTTGATTTCTGACATAGTTTGCAGAAAGGAAGGGCATAGAGAGAGAGCGTGTAAGAGAGAGAGAGAGAGAGAGAGAGAGAGAGAGAGAGAGAGAGAGAGAGAGAGAGAGAGAGAGAGAGAGAGACAGAGAGAGAGAGAGAGAGAGAGAGAGAGAGAGAGAGAGAGAGTACTGGGAAGTGGAGTGCATAGTGCCAATAGGTATAGGAAGGGAAAGTTCCTTGCTGAGACACAGGAGACCCTGTCCTCGCATACATACTTTGCTCAATATAGACTGACATCGTTCCACACATACCTCAGACTGCTGCCCCTCTCTCTCTCCCCCCCCTTTCTCCAACCCTCTCACACTGTCACACACACACACACTTTCCCATCACTTCTTTCCGCTCATTACTCCTGTAAACTTTCCCTCTCCAACCTGGTCTCAGAGCATTTCTTATTATTCTATACGTAAATCCAAAATACTCCATTTATACTGAACAAAAATATAAACGCAACGTGCAACAATTTCAAAGATTTTACTGAGTTACAGTTCATTAGGAAATCTGTTAATTTAAATAAATAAATAAATGATCTAATCTATGGATTTCCCCTGACTGGGAATACAGATATGCATCTGTTGGTCACAGATACCTTAAAAAAAAGGTATGGACAAAACTCCTCCCACATCTTTACAAGTATTCCCTGAATTTACTGTATGTTTCTTTGGAATGGCAATTTCATCATAACCACCTCTCCCATCATCTGCTGATCACCAGTTCGCTTAGCTACAGATTGTTACACCAGATAATGTGATTTAACAAAATATTTTTGGCATCCATTACTGGGAGTTACAGGATATGTACAGTTTGGTGTAGCACAGAGACCTTAGCGATGCATTCTTCACCCTTGTTTCGGGGAAACATGAGTCTCATGAAAAGTCTGTGCCCAGTTGCAGCGGGTTCGTTTGAATTGAGAAAATGCTCCGTTATTAAAAGAAATACTTATTTTGCTCCATAAAATAATCCAACAACATGTGTGCCGCTATCTATTTCAAGTCTTCTCACTCATTGATCGAGACCGGTATCGGTCGTCGTGACATGCAGCACTTTGGGGTGGACATCCACCTGTCTCAATCAATGAGAGAAGACCTGAAATAGAAAAGATGTCCGCAAAAATCACCTCACCTGGTGTAACAATCTGTAGCTACAGTTCTCTGCCCTCGTGTCATGGTTCCACCTGTCTAAAGGGGGCGGCAGAGAGACTCTCCTGGAGACGTTAACGACACTCAGGTGTGTCCCTTTTACTCGCTATGATTTCCCTGTTAAAAGAGGTGTGTTTTCTATTGTCCTTCGCTCAAGCTTGGATTGTGTGCCTCCTGGGTGAGTTGGTGAGACTTCGTGTTGGTTGTTGTCCCAGTGATCCTTCCGTTTCCGGTCTCAGTGAAGTATAAGGTTTGTTTATCCTTCACCGCTGACTCCTGAGCTGGTCTCTTCTCTGCACCTGGGTCCAACCTCACAATGTCACAACTTGTGTCTCTACACCTGCGACACATTGAACTGTATTACACTGTTCATATAAAAATGTGTTACATACTAAAAGTAACATTCTTGTTGAATACCCAGCTCTCTTGAGTTAGCATTAAATAGTGGACACTCCCCTGTATTTTGGAATTTGACAACATTATTTTGATATCTGAATGTCTGGCATCTGCTTGATGCTAAAGAGCCCTGTACAACTAATATACATACCTTAGGTGAATCCATAAGAGCAGTCAAATGTCAAAGATCGATAGAAAATATCCATATTTATTTTATGGTGATTCTACATCAGGGCTCACCAACCCTGTTCCTGGAGAGCTACAGTCCTGTAGGTTTTCGCTCCAACCCTAATCTAGCACATCCAATTCTAATAATTAGCTGGTTGATAACCTGAAACAGGTTAGTTACAACTGTGGTTGGAGCTAAAACCTACAGAAGGGAACAGGGTTGGAGACCCTTGTTCTACATGGTTTTATGTTGAGCCACACTGGCTGTATTTACACAGGCAGCCCAATTCTGATATTTATTTCCACTAATTCCACTGGTCTTAATCACATCGGATCTTTTTCAGAACTAAAAGATCAATTAGTGAAAAAAAGATCAGAATTGGGCTGCCTGTGTAAATGCAGCCATAATCCTTTATCCGGCTTCGGTACACTGGCAATTGTGTTCAGCATGGTGGGCTGGGGAAGCGGAGACTCTTTGTGCTTATGGCAATGGGCTTGTCCTGTCTGCGGTGAACAGCCAGCTGGATAAGGCTCTGCCAAAAGTGGTGTAGGGATTCTTAACCACCAACTGTTATTATTTAGGGTTCTTTTGCAGAAGATTTGCTGGTACTGCACTTCTCCTGGAAAGACGTGGTTGTGGTGTTAGCATTTTACACTTTTTGTGGAAGGGACATAGGGCAACAGGCCTTTGTTGGTGAAGGTATCAACCGAATGGGACCGGCTAACGTATTGTTTAGGGACAATGAGGGGACATTGGGAGCTGCGTTTGAGAGGAAAGATCAGTCAACAACGTGAATTGGCTGGGGGGGGGGGGGGGCAGTTCTTACACAGTATGAATTGTTGTGTATGGGAGATTGAAGAGAAATTGCACCTCAATCACTCATACACAACAATACATTTACTGTCTAAGCACAACCAAAACCCCCTTCCTTATCTCAAAGTACTGTCAGTAAACCTCCCCCAGACCATTAACGTTGACAGATCACTCTTGTCAATCGTAGCCCTTTGCAGACATGTCTTTGTATTGTGTTTGGAGAATCTGCAGAGAGAGGAATGAGGTGGTTGTGTCATTAATGCTGTAGTCTTGATTTGACACTTTTCAGTGTCCATTGCTGGTTTCTGTCCCACAATCGTGTTGTGCTCCAAGGTGTGTCTGCTCCCACATGCATGTGTACCCAAAATGCCACCACTTTGGGATATTTTTCAGCAGGGCACTGTGGAATGACTCTAGATAACCTGAGTTTTACAAAAAGAATAAAAGGTAAAAAAAGGGGGGGGTTGGACTAAATTGATTACATGGTCTGGAAGGTACTTTGTGGTCCTCAGGCTACCTCTAACCACCCGCAACCCCATAACACAAACCATACCAAATTCATGCTGACTGTAAATTCAGTTATCTTTGCCATCAGTTTGTAAAATGATTTGCCAACTTACCTTAACTACAGGGAGGAGGTGAGGCCCCTGGGGGAGTGCTGCCAGGAGAATAACCTCTCCCTCAACGTCAACAACACTAAGGAGCTGATTGTGGACTTCAGGAGACAGTAGAGGAAGTACACCCCATCCATATCAACTGAGGCCGCAGTGGAGAAGGTGAAAAGCTTCAAGTTCCTTGGTGTACACATCACTGACAATCTGAAATTGCAACAGCACCTCAAGAGGCTGAAGAAATTCAGCTTGGCCCCTAAGACCCTCAAAAACGTTTACAGATGCACCATTGAGAACATCCTGTTGGGCTGTATCATCGCCTGGTATGGCAACTGCACCACGGGGCTCTTTAGAGGGTGTTGCGGTTTGCCCAGTGTATCACCGAGGGCACACTGCATACCCTCCAGGACATCTACAGCACCCGGTGTCACAGGAAGGCCAAGAAGATTATCAAGAACCTCAGCTACCAAGCCACAGCCTTTTCACCCCGCTATCATCCAGAAGGCGAGGACCGTACAGGTGCATCAAAGCAGGACAGAGACTGAAAAACAGCTTCTATATCAAGGCAATCAGACTGTTAAATAGCCATCACTAGCTGGCCTTCACCAAGTACACTGCCCTGAACTTAGTCACTGTCACTAGCCGGCCACTACCCAGTTACTCAACCCGTCAACTTCGAGAATCTGCCCTTTGTACATAGACATGGAACACTGGTTACTTTAATAAGGTTTACTGTGCATTCTTAAATATTCAGACCCCTTGACCTTCTAAAAAGTGGATTGAATAAATTGTTTCATCATCAATCTACACACAATACCCAATAATGACAAAGCAAAACATTATTATTATTATTATTTGCTCATTTATAAAAATAAACAGAAATACCTTATTTACAGTGCCTTGCAAAAGTATTCACCCCCTTGGCATTTTTCTTATTTTGTTGCATTTACAACCTGTAATTTAAATTGATTTTTATTTCATGTAATGGACATACACAAAATTGTCAATTGGTGAAGTGAAAAAAAAATCACTTGTTTCAACAACAAAAAATTAAAGCGGAAAAGTGGTGCGTGCATATGTATTCCCTTTGCTATGAAGCCCCTAAATAAGACCTGATGCAACCAATTACCTGCTAAAGTCACATAATTAGTTAAATAAGGTCCACCTGTGTGCAATCTAAGTGTCACATGATCTCAGTATGTGTGTATATATATATATATATATACACACACACACACACACACATACATACACACACCTGTTCTGAAAGGCCCCAAAAATCTGCAACACCTCGAACCAAGTGGCACCACGAAGACCAAACAGCGCTCCAAACAGGTCAGGGACAAAGTTGTGGAGAACTACAGATCAGGGTTGGGTTATAAGAAAATATTCTAAACTTTGAACATCCCACAGAGCACCATTAAGTCCATTATTAAAAAATAGAAAGAATATGGCACCACAACAAACCTGCCAAGAGAGGGCCACCCACCAGGCAAGGGGGGCATTAATCAGAGAGGCCACAAAGAGACCAGAGATAACCCTGAAGGAGCTGCAAAGCTCCACAGCGGAGATTTGATCAAATCAAATCAAATTTATTTATATAGCCCTTCGTACATCAGCTGATATCTCAAAGTGCTGTACAGAAACCCAGCCTAAAACCCCAAACAGCAAGCAATGCAGGTGTAGAAGCACGGTGGCTAGGAAAAACTCCCTAGAAAGGCCAAAACCTAGGAAGAAACCTAGAGAGGAACCAGGCTATGTGGGGTGGCCAGTCCTACTCTGGCTGTGCCGGGTGGAGATTATAACAGAACATGGCCAAGATGTTCAAATGTTCATAAATGACCAGCATGGTCGAATAATAATAAGGCAGAACAGTTGAAACTGGAGCAGCAGCACAGTCAGGTGGACTGGGAACAGCAAGGAGTCATCATGTCAGGTAGTCCTAGGGCACGGTCCTAGGGCTCAGGTCCTCCGAGAGAGAGAAAGAAAGAGAGAATTAGAGAGAGCATATGTGGGGTGGCCAGTCCTCTTCTGGCTGTGTCGGGTGGAGATTATAACAGAACATGGCCAAGATGTTCAAATGTTCAGCAAGGAGTCATCATGTCAGGTAGTCCTGGGGCATGGTCCTAGGGCTCAGGTCAGTTGAAACTGGAGCAGCAGCATGGCCAGGTGGACTGGGGACAGCAAGGAGTCATCATGTCAGGTAGTCCTGGGGCATGGTCCTAGGGCTCAGGTCCTCCGAGAGAGAGAAAGAAAGGAGAGAATTAGAGAACGCACACTTAGATTCACACAGGACACCGAATAGGACAGGAGAAGTACTCCAGATATAACAAACTGACCCTAGCCCCCCGACACAAACTACTGCAGCATAAATACTGGAGGCTGAGACAGGAGATTTGATAATCTGTCCATAGGACCACTGTAAACCATACACTCCACAGAGCTGGGCTTTACGGAAGAGTGGACAGAAAAAAGCCATAAATTAAAGAAAAAAATAAGCAAACGCGTTTGGTGTTCGCCAAAATGCATGTGGGAGACTCCCCAAACATCTGGAAGAAGGTACTCTGGTTAGATGAGACTAAAATTGAGCTTTTTGGCCATCAAGGAAAACGTTATGTCTGGCGCAAACCCAACACCTCTCATCACCCCGAGAATATCATCCCTACAGTGAAGCATGGTGGTGGTGGCAGCATCATGCTGTGGGTATGTTTTTCATTGGCAGGGACTGGGAAACTGGTCAGAATTGAAGGAATGATGAATGGCGCTAAATACAGGGAAATTCTTTAGGGAAACCTGTTTGTCTTTACATTGACATTTAAGTCATTTAGCAGACGCTCTTATCCAGAGCGACTAAGTCTTCAAGAGATTTGAGACGGGACGGAGTTTCACCTTCCAGCAGGACAATGACCCTGAGCATACTGCTAAAGAAACACTTGAGTGGATTAAGCGGAAACATTTAAATGTCTTGGAATGGTCTAGTCAAAGCCCAGACCTCAATCCAATTGAGAATCTGTGGTATAACTTAAAGATTGCTGTACACCAGCAGAACCCATCCAATTTGAAGGAGCTGGAGCAGTTTTGCCTTGACGAATGGACAATAATCCCAATGGCTAGATGTGCCAAGCTGATAGAGACATACCCCAAGATACTTTCAGCTGTAATTGCTACAAAAGATGGCTCTACAAAGTTTTGACTGTTTGTTTCACAATAAAAAATATAAAATCAAATCAAAGTTTATTTGTCACGTGCGCTGAATACAACAGGTACAGGTACAACAACCTTAGAGTGAAATGCTTACTTACAGGCTTTAACCAATGGTGCGAGAGAAAAAAAAGGTATGTGTGTATGTAAGTAAAGAAATAAAACAACAGTAAAAATACATTTGAAAAAAGGAGTAGCAAGGCTATATACAGACACCTGTTAGTCAGGCTTATTGAGGTAGCATGTACTGTATATGATGAACAGAGAGTAGCAGAAGCGTAAAAAGAGGGGTTGGCGGGTGGTGGGACACAATGCAATTAGCCCGGTTAGCCAATGTGCGGGAACACTGGTTGGTCGGGCCATTTAGGTAGTATGTACATGAATGTATAGTTAAAGTGACTATGCATATAAGATAAACAGAGTAGCAGCAGCGTTAAACAAGGCGTTGGGGGGGGGGGGGGGGTGCATACAGTGAAAATAGTCCAAGTACCTGTTCAGGAGTCTTATGGCTTGGGGGTAAAAACTGTTGAGAAGCATTTTTGTCCTAGACTTGGCACTCCGGTACCGCTTGCCATGCGGTAGTAGAGAGAACAGTCTATGACTGGGGTGGCTGGGGTCTTTGACAATCTTTAGGGCCTTCCTCTGACACCGCCTGGTGTAGAGGTCCTGGATGGCAGGCAGCTTTGCCCCAGTGATGTACTTGGCCGTACGCACTACCCTCTGAAGTGCCTTGCGGTCGGAGGCCGAGCAATTTCCGTACCAGGCAGTGATGCAACCTGTGAGGATGCTCTCGATGAAATATTTTGAATCTTGAAAGCGGTAGGCATGAAGTGTAAATCAAATGATACAACCCCCCCCCCCAAACAAAAAAACATATATTTTAACTCCAGGTTGTAAGGCAACAAAATAGGAAAAATACCAAGGGGGTGAATACTTTCGCAAGCCACTGTACATAAGTATTCAGACCCTTTGCTCTGAGACTCAAAATTGAGCCCAAGTTTGGACACATCTACTCGTTCAAGGGTTTTTTCTTCATTTTTTTGAATGTGCAAAGCTATCATCAAGGAAAAGGGTAGCTACTTTAAAGAATCTCAAATATAAAAAATATATTTTGGTTACTACATGATTTCATATGTGTTATTTCATAGTTTTCTCTTCAGTATTATTTTACAATGTAGAAAATAGTACAAATGAAAAAACAAAATTGAATGACTAGGTGTGTCCAAACTTTTGACTGGTCCGGGTAGCCATTTGATTAGCTGTTCAGGAGTCTTATGGCTTGGGGATAGAAGCTGTTAAGAAGCCTTTTGGACCTTGACTTGGCGCTCTGTTACCACTTGCCGTGCGGTAGCAGAGAGAACAGTCTATGCCTAGGGTGGCTGGAGTCTTCGGCAACTTTTAGGGCCTTCCTCTGACACTGCCTGGTATAGAGGTCCTGGTTGGCAGGAAGCTTGGCCCCAGTGATGTACTGGGCCGTACACACTACCCTCTGTAATGCCTTGCGGTCGGAGGTCGAGCAGTTGCCATATCAGGCAGTGATGCAAACAGTCAGGATGCCCTCGATGGTATTTCGTTGGTGATGTGGACACCAAGGAACTTGAGGCTCTCAACCTGCTCCACTACAGCCCTGTCGATGAGAATTGGGGCATGCTCAGCCCTCCTTTTCCTGTGGTCCACAATCATCTGTCTTGATCACGTTGCAGGAGAGGTTGTTATCCTGGCAACACACTGCCAGATCTCTGACCTCCTCCCTATAGGCTGCGTCATCGGTGATCAGGCCTACCACTGTCGTGTTGTCGGCAAACTTAATGGTGTTGGAGTCATGCTTGGCCATGCAGTCATGGGTGAACAGGGAGTACAGGAAGGGACTGAGCACGCAACCCTGAGGGGCCTCCGTGTTAAGGACCAGCGTGGCATATGTTTTATTACCTACCCTTACCACCTGCGGGGTGGCCCATCAGGAAGTCCAGGATCTAGTTGCAGAGGGAGGTATTGAGTCCCAGTGTACTTAGCTTAGTGATGAGCTTTCAAGGCACTATGGTGTTGAACGCTGAGCTGTAATCAATGAATAGCATTCTCATGTAGGTGTTCCTTTTGTCCAGGTGGGAAAGGGCAGTGTGGAGTGCAATAGAGAGAGCATCATTTGTGGATCTGTTGTGGAGGTATGCAAATTGGAGTGGATCTAGGGTTTCTGGGAAAATGGTGTTGATGTACGTACGGTCACTATGGGGATGACGTCATTGATGCACTTATTGATGAAGCCAGTGACTAATGTGGTGTACTCCTCAATGCTATCGGAAGAATCCCGGAACATATTCCAGTCTGTGCTAGCAAAATAGTCCGGTAGCATAGCATCTGCGTCATCTGACCACTTCCGTATTGAGTGAGTCACTGGTACTTCCTGCTTTAGGTTTTGCTTGTAAGCAGGAATCAGGAGGATAGAGTTATGGTCAGATTTTCCAAATGGAGGGCGAGGGAGAGCTTTGTTCGTGTCTCTGTGTGTGGGGTAAAGGTGGTCTAGAGGTTTTTTTCCTCTGGTCGCATATGTTGGTCGCACATGCTGTGGTCGCACATGCTGGTAGAAATGAGTTAAAACGTATTTAAATTTCCCTGCATTAAATTCCCTGGCCACTAGGAGTGCCACCGCTGGATGAGCAATTTCTTGTTTGCCAGCATCGGTTTGTGGTGGTAAAGAGACAGGTACGACATTTTTTTAATGCAAACTGTCTTGGTAAATAGTGTGGTCTACAGCTTATCATGAGATACTCTACTTCAGGTGAGCAAAACCTTGAGACGTCCTTAATATTAGATTTTGTGCACCAGCTGTTATTTACAAATAGACACAGACCGCCACCCCTTGTCTTACCAGAGACAGCTGTTCTATGTTGCAGATGCATAGAAAACCCAGCCAGCTGTATGTTATCCATGTCTTCGTTCAGCCACAATTTGGTGAAACATTACTTTCGCAAGGCACTGTATGTTTTCGGCCCCCCTGAACTTTGCAACCTTTTGCCACATTTCAGGCTTCATTTCACGCCCAATTTTTCAGTTTTTGATTTGTTAAAAAAGTTTGAAATATCCAATAAATGTCATTCCACTTCATGATTGTGTCCCACTTGTTGTTGATTCTTCACAAAAAAATAGTTTTATATCTTTATGTTTGAAGCCTGAAATTCTGCAAAAGGTCGCAAAGTTCAAGGGGGCCGAATACTTTCGCAAGGCACTGTATGACAGTGTTTAATGTCCCGTTGGTAGGTTTGTCTTGATCGGAGATCCATTTTTTCATCCAATGCTTGTACATTGGCCAATAGGACTGATGGTAGAGGCCGATTACCCACTCCCCGATGAATCCTCACAAGGCACTCCGATCTCCGCCCCCTGTAACTTTGTCTTTTCCTCAACCATCCCCTTTATAACCTCCCCACCCTCTTACTCCCCCAGCTCTTATCTTCCATGGCCTCATCATCCCCTCTTCTTCCCTCCATTTCGGCCCCCTTTCCCCAGTGCAAGAGCGTAGTAATCCCATTACACACGTGTGAATACCAGCTGGGAGAGGGAAGGAGTGGGGAGAGAGGGGAAAATGAACAGTGTGTGCGTGTGTGTCTATATAGTATACGTCTCCACTTTCCTCAGTCTAAAGTATGTAATCTAATGTTGGAAGTATCTCAGTGCTGTTGAGAGGCGAAAGGGCACAAGCAGGCACATTTGAAGTTAGCTCGGGGAGGGCTTGTAAGGTGAGGACGCTAGACAGCAGAGACAGACCCAATGTGTTTCCTGAAGAGTTCAAGCACCAAGAAAATAAACAAGCCTTTTGATCACAAAGGCCCCATTCACTCCGTCTCATTCTCTCTCTCCGTCTCCCCCTCCCCCCTCCGTTCTGAGCCCTCCACTTACCCTTGCTACTCTGGCCATTAAATCTCCACTCTCCCTCTGACCCTTCTCTTTATTAATCCCCTTTCCTCCTTTAAAAACCCTTCCTCCCTCTCTTCCCTCCATTTCACCTCTCTTTTCCTCAGTAGCTGTGCCTCGACTGTGTGCCTGTCACTTGTATGACTTGAGGGCCTCAGTTGATATTGTCTTTGGGCTTTTAAAAGGCCTTGAAGATATGGGGCCCCCTATCATCTTGTGGGGGAAGAAAGCTGTAGAGTGTTGAGAAGACTGTCAATTTGAAAATATCTTCATCATAACATCATTGACACTCCCCATGTCAGTGTCGGCTCGTGTGTTCTGTTGTTCAGTGTGGTTCCCTATGCCATTCAGCACCACTTAGGAAAATAAATAGATTTCCTCATTACAATCCTGCGGTTTAAAATAAGAGAGGAGAGGGGAGACAAGTCAAATACATTTTATGTAACCTCTGGTCAGATTATAAAACCTTAGCCAATCATCAGGTTGCTTACCCTATATTTCAGATCTCACAATATAGATAATAATGGTTAAATCAAAGTTAGCCTAACTATTCATCATGATTGATTGATTGATTCCTGCATAAGCCTCATTATCATCAATTACCTCCATCACAAGCAACAGTTCACGGCTACAGAACAAGGTTCCCCATCTAGCTTTTGTTAAATGTCTTTTGAAAAGCAATAAGCTTCACCCACAACGGTATGCACCTGACACCCTGATCTCAAGACCCTGTTGTGGAAACTAGTTTCCCTGTACCATAAATGAACTTGTCATAATTAGTTGTACTTTGTATATAGGCCTATAGTTCAATTCCAAGGCTGCATTTAGGCTAGTTGTAATACTGGTAAGCACAGACAAAGCAACAGTGTTTTAATTCAACTAAGACAGAAGATGAAAAGTGTATAGTACGACGTTTACAGTGCCTCCCGAAAGTATTCACACCACTTTACTTTTCCCACATTTTGTTGTGTTACAGCCTGAATTTAAAATGGATTCAATTGAGATTTGTTTTGTCACTGGCCTACACACGATACCCCATAATGTCAAAGTGGAATTATGTTTTTCAAAATACTTACAAATACATTAAACCTGAAATGCTGAAATGTCTTGAGTCAATAAGTATTCAACACTTTAGATTTTTGAATGACTACCTCATTTTTGTACCCCCACACAATTATCAGTCGAGCAGTGAATTTCAAACACAGATTCAACCACAAAGACCAGGGAGGTTTTCCAATGCCTCACAAAGAAGGGCACCAATTGGTAGATGGGTAAAAAAAATGGAATACCCCTTTGAGCATGGTGAAGTTATTAATTACATTTTGGATGGTTTATATAGTGTCCTGTGTCTTTGTAGTGACACACAGTCACTACAAAGACACAGGAATCCGTCCTAACACAGTTGCCAGAGAGGATGGAAACCGCTCTGGGATTTCACCATGAGGCCAATGGTGACTTTAGAACAGTTACAGAGTTGTATGGCTGTGATAAGAGAAAACTGAGGATGGATCAACCACATTGTAGTTACTCCACAATACTAACCTAATTGAAGGAAATGAAGGAAGCCTCTACATAAGAAAAATATTCCAAAACATGCATCCAGTTTGCAACAAGGCACTAAAGTAATACTACAAAAAGATTGGCAGAGCAATTCACTTTTTGTCCTAAATAGAAACTGTCATGTTTGGGGAAAATCCAATACAACACATTACTGTGTACCACACTTTATTTTCAAGAATAGTGGTCACTGCATCATGTTATTGGTATGCTTGTAATTGTTAAGGACTGGGGAGTTTTTCAGGATAAAAAAATAAACTGAATGGAGCACTGCCCAGGTAAAATACCAAAGGGAAACCTGGTTCAGTCTGCTTTCCACCAGACATTGTGAGATGAATTCACTTTTCAGCAGGACAATAACCTAAAACACAAGGCCAAATCTACACTGGAGTTGCTTACCAAGAAGAAAGTGAATGTTCCTGAGTGGCCGAGTTACAGTTTTGAATTAAATCTTACTTAAAAAATCTATGGCAAGATATGAAAATGGATGTTTAGCAATGGTCAACAACCAATTTGACAGAGCTTGAAGAATTTTGAAAAGTATAATGGACAAATGTTGCATAATCCAGGTGTGGAAAGCTCTTTAGAGATTTACCCAGAAAGACTGTAATCGCTGCCAAAGGTGCTTCTACAAAGTATTGACTCAAGGGTGTGAATATTTATGTAAATTAGATATTGCTGTATTTCATTTTCAATATATTTGCAAACATTTCTACAAACATGTTTTCACTTTATCATTATGAGGTATTGTGTGTAGATGGTTAAGAGAGAAACAAATTAATTTAATCCATTTTGAATTCATGCTGTAAAACAACAAAATGTGGAATAAATCAAGGGGTATGAATACATTCTGAAGGCACAGTAGGGCCTGAAAATATACCCCGTCTCCCCCCCTTTCTCGCCTCCAGCGTCTGACTGTCACTCTGATTAGGGACGCCAAGGTCGCCTCACAAAGGAGGAGAAGAACCCTTAATGTTTTGGCAGTGTGGTGTCGGAGCAACAACCTCTCCCTCAACGTCAGCAAGACCAAATGAGCTGATTGTGGAATACAGGAAATGGGGGGGGGGGGGGGGCAGTGGAGCAGGTAAACGGCTTCAAGTTCCTCGGTGTCCAAATCACGAAATACTTCAAATGGTCCAAACACACAGTCGTACCTCAGTGCCTGTTCCCCATCATAAGGTTGAAAAAGTTTGGCATGGGCCCTCAAATCCTGAAAAGGTTCTACAGCTGCACCATCGAGAGCATATTGACTGGCTGCATCACTTCTTGGTATGACAATAGCACGGCCCTCGATCGCATGGCGCAACAGAGGGTTGTGTTGACAGCCCATTACATCACTGGGGACGAGCTCCCTGCCTTCCAGGACCTCTATATCAGGCTGTGTGAAAAGAAGGCCAGAAAAACATCATCAAAGAGCCCAACCACCCAAGCCATAGACTATTTTCTCTGCTGCTAAACAACAAGAGGTACAGGTGCATCAAGTCTGACCAACAGGCTCTTGAACAGCTTCTATCCCCAAGCAATACGAATGAAAGATAGCTAACAAAATAGCGACACGGACTGAGTTTAGCTAGTACCTTTATTGACCTTTTATTTTCTCTATCAATACTCACAGGGCCCTACACACACACTGTCACTCCAACACACAAACAAACACTCACTCACACATAATATGCACATACATTTATGCTGACTCTACACACCCACTCACATGCAAGCATCTGCTACTCTATTCTTCAGTGATTGCATGTTGGCCAATAGAACGGATGGTAGAGGCGGGTAATTCTCACAAGGCACCCCAATCTCCGCCCCCTGTACCTTCATCTTTTCTTGACACAAATGATGAGGATTTGGGCCTGGTCTCGGAGAAACAGTACATCCTTCGCGTCAGACTCATTTAAGAAAATATCTTTGTCCAGTTTGAGGTGAGTGATCACTGTTCTGATATCCAGAAGCTCTTTTTGGTCATAAGAGGCGGTAGCAGCAACATTATATACAAAATTAGTTACAAACAATACAGATTTTTAAATATTTTTTTTAAATGTCACAGTTGGTTAGTTGCCCGTTAAACGGCTCCAGCGCCATTATACATAATATTCAGACCCTTTGCAATGAGACTCGAAATTGAGTTCAGGTGAAATCTGTTTCCATTGATCATTCTTGAGATGTTTCTACAACTTGGTTGAAGTCCACCTGGGGTAAATCCAATTAATGGGACATGATTTAGAAAGGCACATACCTGTCTATATAAGGTCTCACAGTTGACAGTGCATGTCAGAGCAAAAAAAAATTGTCCGTAGAGCTCTGAGACGGGATTGTGTCAAGGCACACATCTGGGGAAGGGTACCAAAACATTTCTGCAGCTTTGAAGGTACCCAAGAACACAGTGGCCTGCATCATTCTTAAATGGAAGAAGTTTGTAACCACCAAGACTCTTCCTAGAGCTGGTAGCAAGGCCAAACTGAGCCATCGGGGGAGAAGAGCCTTGGTCAGGTAGGTGACCAAGAACCCAATGGTCACTCTGACAGAGCTCCTATGTAGAGATGGAAGAAACTTCTATATGGACAACCATCTCTGCAGCACTCCACCAATCAGGCCTTTATGGTAGAGTGGCCAGGCGGAAGCCACTCTTCGGTAAAAGACACTTGACAGCCCGCTTGGAGTTTCCCGAAAGGCACCTAAAGGACTCTCAGACCATGTGAAATAAAGTTACCTGGTCTGATGAAACCGAGATTGAACTCTTTGGCCTGAATGACAAGCATCACGTCTGAAGGAAACCTGGCACCATCCCTTCAATGAAGCATGGTGGTGGCAGCATCATGCTGTGGAGATGTTTTTCAGTGACAGGGAACGGCGACTAGTCAGGATCAAGGGAAAGGTGAAGGGAGCAAACTACAGAGAGATCCTTGATGAAAACCTGCACCAGAGTGCCCGATGGAACATCTCTGGAGAGACCTGAAAATGGCTATACAGCGACGCTCCCAATCTAACCTGACAGAACTTGAGGGGATCTGTAGAGAAGAATGGGAGAAACTCCCCAAATACAGGTGTGCCAAGCTTGAAGGGCCATACCCAAGAAGACTAAAGGCTGTAATCCCTGTCAATGGTGCTTCCACAAAGTACTGAGTAAAAGGTCTGAATACTTATGTAAATGTAATTATTTAAGTTTTATCTAAAAATCTGTTTTGGATTTGTCATTATGGGGTATTGTGTGTAGATTGATGAGGAAAAAAATACCATTTAGAATAAGGCTGAAAAGTAACAAAATGTGGAAAAAGTCAATGGGTCTGAATAGTTTCCGAATGCACCTCCATCACTCCAGTATCCCTGCACATGTACAGTTGAAGTCGGAAGTTTACATACACCTTTAGCCAAATACATTTAAACTCAGTTTTTCACAATTCCTGACATTTAATCCTTGTAAAAATTCCCTGTTTTAGGATCACCACTTTATTTTAAGAATTTGAAATGGCAGAATAATAGTAGAGAGAATGATTTATTTCAGCTTTTATTTCTTTCATCACATTTCCAGTGGGTCAGAAGTTTACATACACTCAATTAGTATTTGGTAGCATTGCCTTTAAATTGTTTAACTTGGGTCAAATGTTTCGGGTAGCCTTCCACAAGCTTCCCACAATAAGTTGGGTGAATTTTGTCCCATTCCTCCTGACAGAGCTGGCGTAACTGAACCAGGTTTGTATGCCTCCTTGCTCGCACATGCTTTTTCAGTTCTGCCCACAAATTGTCAATAGGATTGAGGTCAGGGCTTTGTGATGGCCACGCCAATACACAACTTTGGAAGTATGCTTTGGGTCAGTCAATTTGGAAGACCCATTTGCGACCAAGCTTTAACTTCCCGACTGATATCTTGAGATGTTGCTTCAATATATCCACATAATTTCCCTTCCTCATGAAGCCATCTATTTTGTGAAGTGCACCAGACCCTCTTGCAGCAAAGCAAGATGCTGCCACCCCCGTGCTTCACGGTTGGGATGGTGTTTTTCGGCTTGCAAGTCTCCCCCTTTTCCCTCCTAACATAACGATGGTCATTATGGCCAAACAGTTCTATTTTTGTTTCATCAGACCCGAGGACATTTCTCAAAAAAGTCTTTGTCCCATGTGCAGCTGCAAACCGTAGTCTGGCTTTTTTTTAATGGCGGTTTTGGAGCAGTGGCTTCTTCCTTGCTGAGTGGCCTTTCAGGTTATGTCGATATAGGACTCATTTTTACTGTGGATATAGATACTTTTGTACCTGCTTCCTCCAGCATCTTCACAAGGTCCTTTGCTGTTGTTCTGGGATTGATTTGCACTTTTCGCACCAAAGTACGTTCATCTCTAGAAGACAGAACGCGTCTCCTTCCTGAGTGGTATGATGGCTGTGTGGTCCCATGGTGTTTATATTGTTTGTACAGATGAACGTGGTACCTTCAGGCATTTGGAAATTGCTCCCAAGGATGACCCAGACTTGGTGGAGGTCTACAATTCTTTTTCTGAGGTCTTGGCTGATTTCTTTTGATTTTCCCATGATGTCAAGCAAAGAGGCACTGAGTTTGAAGGTAGGCCTTGAAATACATACACAGGTACACCTCCAATTGACTCAAATTATGTCAATTAGCCTATCAGAAGCTTCTAAAGCCATGACATCATTTTCTGTAATTTTCCAAGCTGTTTAAAGGCACAGTCAACTTCTGACCCACTGGAATTGTGATACAGTGAATTATAAGTGAAATAATCTGTCTGTAAACAATTGTTCGAAAAATGACTTGTGTCATGCACAAAGTAGATGTACTAACCAACTTGCCAAAATGATAGTTTGTTAACAAGAAATTTGTGGAGTGGTTGAAAAACTAACTTTTTAAATATTTCCTGTATATAGTGTGCTTACTTCCTTACGTTATTGTGTATAACAGCAAAACTGTTACCTCACCCTAGACAAGTTGGCTACTGGGGGTCACAGTTTCTTCACACTCTTTGGAGAAGGAATGGGAGTGAGGGATGACAAGAATAATGGAATATGGCTTGAGGTTTTGGATTAATAATAAGTATATGGAAACATATGATGCCAATGGCTGGTAGAAGAGAGGCAGAGATGCTTGGCACAGTGGTGGAGGACTGTTTTCGGCTACGTTACACTGTTCTGTTACTCTGGTGCTTGTGTAGGACAGTCTATGAAATGTCACCTACTACCCTTCAGTTTCCACACACAACCACTTAGAGGAAACAAGAACAGGGGAGGGAGAGACAGAGGGAGTGGGAGCAACGCGAAAGAGTGAGAGAGAGTTGGATGAAAAGAAACAGAAGGCCACCTACGATCCCTTGTTGTTCTCCACTTCAATTTCCCCTCCGTCGGTCTCTTCAACGGCGCACATACCATCTCCTCTCCAACCCTCCTCTTGGGTCTCATCAACTATTTATTTCTCCCTTAATCTCATGTATGTTCTCTCCCGGATCTCTAAAGAAACACTCCTATAACGAAAAGTCTGAAGGATCCTTCATTAGACCGAATAGAATGAGGAATGCAACTGAAGGCAATAAACCATTTCTCTGGTAGGAAACAGCCTATGTGGCATTGATATTAGTCCGAAAAATATATTCTAGTGTCGATTGAGTACAAAGTGGAAATAGGATAACGTGGTCATAAAGTCAGTCTTGTTCAAAACAGAGATTTGCGAGATAATTAGGAAACAATTGTATGTCACGGAATGAAGGGTACCATAACAGTTTTCCTGAGTTGGGTTTAATTTAACCCTGCCCAATGCCCACAGCTGGTGGCACCCAAGTAATCATCAATTGCCCATGGTCAATTTGGTTTGACATTCGATATCCCTATGGGGCTAGTTAGGGACCATCAGTAAATGACACAATGCACATAGGACAATATTTTAAAATATCAATAGCTCCAAATTTCAATGACTTTAAAACCTCAAATCAACTAAAAATTGTAGAAATGAACATACAATGAGACACCTAAAAGATGTGCAACATGAAAATATTGTCCCATTTACATTGTGTAATTTATTGAGTCGCTATCTATCCCCAGAGATAGGCTATCCAAAGTCAAACCAACTTTGCCATGGTCCCACATCAGTGGCTGAAGCTAACTGTTGAAGGAAGTTGGCTAGCTAGGCTACTTCCAGAAACAAGACCTGGTTAGACTGTTTCAAGTTATCTAGAAGGGTGAGTGACTGTAACTGTGTATTGTTTTGGCAGAGTGAAAGTACAATAGCTTCCCACATTTGAACCAAAGGAGGTGGGTGGGAGGAGCTTTTGGAGGACAGGCTCATTGTAATGGCTGGAATGGAATTAATGGAACGGTATCAAACATATGGAAACTACATGTTTGACTCCATTCCATTTATTCTATTCCAGCCATCACAATGAGCCTGTCCTCCTATAGCTCCTCCTACAAGCCTCCTCTGGTTCGAACAAACACACACACACAAATGAGAGACACCCACGTAAAAGCATGCCTCCAAAACCCAAATCTCATTCGCATTTCCTAATGGGGAGAATTGAAACCAAGACTAAATGAGGCAGTTCAGCCCCCCTTTTAGAGAAAGATCCAGCAGACTCCTTTGGTGCAGGTGCGGCAGGTAGCCTAATGGTCAGAGTGTTGGACTAGTAACAGAAAGGTTGCAAGATTGAATCCCTGAGCTGGCTAGGTAAACATCTGTCGCTCTGCTCCTGTTCCTAGGCTGTCATTGAAAATAAGAATTTGTTCTTAACTGACTTGCCTAGTTAAATAAAGGTCAATTTTTTTATTTTAAACTATGACTGAAAATGATAACAGGACATGTCGGTGATGCATTCAGGTTCAAATTGAGTCCACAATGTTGCACTAGCCAATATCTTACCATCAATACACAAAATATGCTGCTTTTTGACTGTTGCATGTGCATTGTGTATACTTACCCTTATGTTATACAAGGGAAATTGTGTTTTCACAGCTAGGGCTGACAGTAAGGACTTATGAAGCGCACAATCAACAAAATCAAATAGCCCTTTGTACATCAGCTGATATCTCAAAGTGCTGTACAGAAACCCAGCCTAAAACCCCAAACAGCAAGCAATGCAGGTGTAGAAGCACAGTGGCTAGGAAAAGGGAGGAACCAGGCTATGAGGGGTGGCCAGTCCTCTTCTGGCACAGGGATTATAACATAACATGGCCAAGATGTTCAAATGTTCATAAATGACCAGCATGGTCAAATAATAATAATCACTGTAGTTGTCGAGGGTGCAGCAAGTCGGCACCTCAGGAGTAAATGTCAGTTGGCTTTTCTAGAGAGTTGAAAACAGCACGTCTGGTGAACAGGTCAGGATTCCATAGCTGCAGGCAGAACAGTTGAAACAATCTCTGCATATTCAAAACAGTTGCTTTGTGCGAAGGTGCTAAAGTTCACAGTTAGCCATTGTTGTTTAAATGAAAGCTGAAAAATGGCCCCACTTGATAGCAAGTCCACCAGGAGCCATGGCCCAGAGAGACACAGATGCAGCGTTAATATTTTTTTTTTAGTTTGTTGATGCTTACTTTGATTTGGTGGTTTCTGATGCTATCCTGCTTTACAGGTGCACCACTTTGAAACCATATGTTTGCTTGACCAGTAAGTGGGAAGACTATAAAATAATCACTGATTATGATTTGACGCGTTACATACTCGCGGCAAAACAGGATACACCAATTTACCGGCGGCGGGTCTCCACAGCAACGTCGCACCGTGTAGTGACGCCAACCAGGCGGATGGCAAGTGGGCGTAGCTCCTTCCCAGGTCCGCGTGGGCGGCCCCGTGTGGTAGGGAGAGCGAAACACGACACCCCTAGAGAGGAAGGGGGGTAAGAGAATACGGAGTGAGTGGAAAATGAAAAGTCTGTAGAAAGAGAAAGAAAAAAAACGTGGTTCCATACTATTCAGATTGAGATTTTTTCTTGCGTTGTTTTGACGGCTGGAATGATGATGTGGAAGATTCGACCATGCAACATTGTAACGCGGTTAAACTGATGAGCTAAATAATTAGAACCGAGTGTTTCAAGGCATTCCCCCGCTATCAGCACGACGGACATAAAAGTTCAACGCCATTCAGAGCTCACGATTGGATTTATACAAAGCGAGAACACCATTCGTCTCAACGATTTGTGAAAAAAGAACACAAAAATACAACTTGGAGCTCAAAAGTAACTAGGGAACAGTAGGGGCCAGGGGTTTAGAGCGCTTGAGAACAGAGGGATTTAGGCTAAGCTTAGAAACGGAAAAGTTTTAAAGCTAACGAGGAATTTTGCAACATCAAGAAGAACAACGAAGTCTGGGTGTCGGATACCAAGCGAGCTAGAAACCAAACGGGAAACTGTCTGAATTGACCAGAGTCACCATGAAAACCCCGGGGGATACGGGTAAGTTACGATAATGTTCGCGGACCAACTATTGTCCGAATGGAGCTGTCTGACCCTGTTGTCCACTGGAAAGTGCTTGATACTTTATGGCGCTCGACTGGCACTTGTTATTGTTTCACGTAACAACACAACCTCACCTGGATACATTTGGTAATGGCAAACGATGCACTTGTAATGATATACCATTGTGTGATAAATGACCCATGGTTATCGTACTAATAAGTCGGTGAGAACTCTTATGTAATGAGACGTTAAATCCATACAAGCTATAGCACTAGGCTAGTTAGCTAACTAACGTTAGAATAGAATTGCCGCAATTTCCCACTCGAGTCCAAGCAGAGCTAGCTAGCTAACTTGTCAGGGAAAGTTTGTGAAGTAATTACGGAAAATCCGTTGCTCACACCACTGTCTATTTGTTAGCGAACAGTTCACTATATCGGTGTCTCTGATAGCGAAGTTTACATGGCTATTATTAGTCGAGGCAGTTAGCTAACCAACTTTCAAACTTCCACACTTGACTAGCTAACTAGCCAATTCGCCCAAAATGGACATTCCTGGCGAGTAACATTAGCCCATGTTAAGCAAGGTAACGTTAGCTATCAAACGGGCACTACTGACCTGTTGATGACCAAGAAAATAGACAAACTATATTTTGTTTTTATCCATTAGCTAATTAGCAACCAGGGATGTTAGTTGGACATTGTAGAACACGCATTTGACATTTAGCCACTGCTTTTCAGCCCCATTTTTATTATCTTCAGCACAAAACCAGTGTCTACATATGTGTGAACATTCCTACGTTTCAATTTAAAACATTAAACACTGAGTTTCCCAATGACTTGACCCAGATAGACATTTTTCGGATTTTGAAAATCAAAGATTTAAAACATTTTTCATTATACCCTGTGACGTCACAGAGAAGCCTTTTTAGGACCTTTATCTTACAGCTACTGTAGTCCCAGTCATTTGCAAATTTGTTTGTTTGTGGTTTACAAATGGGCCAATAGAAGTATATATGCAGGAACACCCTGAATTGCGGGCCGCAATCACACCCTTCTGCCTCCCTGAGTAGGTCTAGTTTGCAAGATCGAGGCCTTCTCTAGTTTAATACAAATAGGTGTGTCATGCATCATGTCACACGGCAAAGGGGTGGCAGGTAGACTAGTGGTTAGAGCGTTGGGCCAGTAACCACAAGGTTGCTAGATTGAATCCCGTGCTGATAAGGTAAAAATCTGTCTTTCTGCCCCTGAACAAGGCACTGTTCCTAGGCCGTCATTGTAAATAAGAATTTGTTCTTAACTGACTTGCCTAGTTAAATAATAAATTAAAAATTATATTACACTACACACTGAGTATCAACGCAATATTACGAAGGTGTTTCTAAAGTTTGGTTTACTCACTGTATTTCAGAGCATGGTGCTATTTTTACCAGCCTATACAGTGCCTTGCTAAAGTATTTTCACACCACTTGACTTTTTCCACATTTTGTTGTTACTACCTGAATTTGAAGGATTCAATTGAGATTTTTTTGCCACTGGCCTACACACAATACCCCGTAATGTTAAAGTGTAATTACACCGAACAAAAATAACATGCAACAATTTAAGATTTTACAGTTCACATGAGGAAATCAGTCAATTGAAATAAATGAATTAGTGGATTTCACATGACTGGGAATGCAGGTATGCATCTGTTGATCAGTTACCTTTAAAAAAAGCAAAGAAAGCTAGGGTTGTGGATCAGAAAACCAGTCAGTTTCTGGTGTGACCACCATTTGCCTCATGCAGCGAGATACATGTCCTTCGCATAGAGTTTATTAGGCAGCTGATTGTTGCCTGTGGAATGTTTTCCCATTCCTCTTCAATGGCAGTGCGAAGTTGCTGGATACTGGCGGGAACTGGAACACGCTGTCGTACACGGCGAAACATGCTCAATGGGTGACATGTATGCAGGCCATGGAAGAACAGACATTTTCAGCTTCCAGGAATTGTGTACAGATCCTTGCGACATGGGACCATGCATGTGGTGATGGCGACAGATGAATGGCACGACAATGGGCCTCAGGATCTCATCAAAGTATCTCTGTGCATTCAAATTGCCATTGATAAAATGCAATTGTGTTCGTTGTCTGCAGCTTATGCCGGCCCATACCATGATCTTACGGCCACCATAGCGCACTCTGTTCATAACGTTGACATCAGCAAACCGCTCGCCCACATGGTAGCATACTCTGTCTGCCATCTGCCCGGCACAGTTGAAACCAGGATTCATCTGTGAAGAGCATACTTCTCTAGCATGTTTGTGGCTATCAATGGTGAGCAATTGCTCACTGAAGTCGGCTACAACACCGAACTATAGTCAGGCCAAGACCCTGGTAAGGATAACGAGTTTCTGACAGTTTATTAACAATTATTTGGTTGGGCAAACCCACAGTTTCATCAGCTGTCCATGTGGCTGGTCTCCCACAGATGAAGAAGCTGGATGTGGAGGTCCTGGGCTGGTGTAGTTACACATGGTCTGCGATTGTGAGGCCTGTTGGATGTACTGCCAAATTCTCTAAAACAAAGTTGGTAGAGAAATTAACATTAAATTCTCTGGCAACAGCTCTGGTGGACATTCCTTCAGTCAGCATGCCAATTACATGTTCCCTCAACTTGAGACATCTGTGGCATTGTGTCCTGTGACAAAACATGCACATTTTAGAGTTGTCATTTGTCCCCAGCACAAGGTGCACATGTGTAATGATCATTATTTTTTAAATTGGCTTCTTGACAAGACACACCTGTCAGGTGGATCGATTATCTTGGCAAAGGAGAAATGCTCACTAACAGGTATGTAATCAAATTTGTGCGCAAAATCTGAGAAGAGTTTTGTGCGTCTAGAACACTTCTGGGATCATTTATTTCAGAAACATGGGACTAACATTTAGAATTTTTATATTTTTGTTCTGTCTATGTTTTTCCAAATTAATTAAAGCTGAAATGTCTTGAGTCTATAAGTGTTCAACCCCTTTTGTTATGGCAAGCCTAAATAAATTCAGGACAAAACATTTGCGTAACAACTCGCATACGTTGCATGGATTCACTCTGTGTGCAATAATAGTGTTTAACTTGATTTTTGAATGACTACATCATCTCTGTATCCCACACACACAATTATCTGTAAGGTCCCTCAGTTGAGCAGGGAATTTTCAAACACTGATTCAACCGTGAAGACTGGAGAATTTCCAATGCCTCGCAAAGAAAGGAACCTATTGGTAGATGGGTCAACATTTTTAAAAGGAGACATTGAATATCCCTTTGAGCATGGTGAAGTTATAAATTACTCTTAGGATGGTGTATTAATACACACAGTCACTACAAAGATACAGGTGTCCTTCCTAACTCAGTTGCCGGAGAGCAAGGAAACCGCTCCGGGATTTCACCATGAGGCCAATGGTGACTTTAAAACGGTTAGAGTTTAATGGCGGTGATAGGAGAACTGAGGATGCATCAACATTGTAGTTACCCCACAACACAATTGACAGAGTGAAAAGGAAGCCTGCACAGAATAAAAATATTCCAAAACATGCATCCTGTTTGCAACAAGGCACTAACGTAATACTGCAAGAAAATGTGGCAAAGCAATTAACTTTTTATCCTGAATACAAAGTGTTATGCTTCGGGCAAATCCAATACCACACATACTTGTGGCTGCATCATGTTACGGGTATGCATGTAATCATTCAGGAGTTTTTCAGGATAAAAAAAATAACTGAATGGAGCTAAGCACAGGCAATATCCTAGAGGAAAATGTGTTTGTCTGCTTTCCACCAGACACGGGGAGATTAATTCACCTTTTTGGCAGACAACCTAAAACACAAGGCCAAATGTACACTGGAGGTTCTTACCAAGAAGACATTGAATGTTCCTGAGTGGCTGAGTTAACAGTTTTGACTTATATCTATGGCAAGACCTGAAAATGGTTGACTAGCAATGATCAACAACCATTTGACAGAGCTTGAAGAATTTTGAAAAGAATAATGGGTAAATGTTGCGCAATCCAGGTCTGGAACGTTATTAGAGACTTACCCAGAAAGACTTGCAGCTGTAATCGTTGCCAAAGGTGACTCTAACATGTATTGACTCAGGTTGTTGAAAACATATCTAATCAAGATATATTAGCTAGTTTTTTTGTGTTTAAAAAAATATATATACATATTCTTTTTTACAAATGTTAGAATCTTCCACCTTTACAGAGTATTTTGTGTAGATCATTGACAGAAAATTATTTTAATTCATTTTAATCCCACATTGTAACACCACAACATGTGGAAAAGGTGACTAATGGGATGTGGGAACTGGGGAAACTAAAGGGTGAGGTAAAATGTGGATTTTGTTTTCATACACCAAATGTTATTCTTGCCTTGGGCCTTCAGTCAGCACCCCACCCAGGTTCCTCTATTGTGCAGGATTCCAGGTATCTCTTACTACCTCTGAAAAGAAAGATTGCAGGAGGAGCAGTTGTACATCCCCCAGGGCAGATTTAGTGTTCCTAAGTAGTTTCATGGCTTGCACTCCTCTGCAATCCACTCATTGGTTCAAATTGTTCCTGAATGCGTCACATTTCGGGAATCCATCTTGTAGGCTCAGCCACTGTTCTCCCACATCTGTGTCCCAACTCTGTTGTCTAAAAACTGGGTCATTATTATGGCTGACCCCATTTAGACGACTGGTCGATAGGCTGTCGGTTGACCAAGAGTCCTTTAGCTGAGCAGCAGCAAAAAAAGTAATCCTGGCGTGTAAGACACCTGTCTGTTTGGACTAATCCATTGTGGAGGCCGTGGCACAGTCCATCCAGGCGAAGAAGACATTTGCTATGGAAATTTTATATGGTTATATTATGTAAGAACAATTGTGCAACAAATAAGATGATTTTATAACAAATGCGCCTTCTCCGGCGTTGGATAATGGTCGCTGTCTGGAGTTCTGAAGTTCTTCCTAGACCATGTTGCTATGTGCATATTAGAACAGTTAGCCAGCATATTAGTATTGAGAACAACGCGGCAGAGGCAACAGCTGGGTCGGATGAGAAAACAGCCCTGGATATAATTGTCTAAGAAAAATGAGGAGAGAAGAAACTCCAACTTAATTAGGCCTATAATCAATAACCCAACTTTTTAAATGTGCCTGGCTTTATAAATCATATCTACATAAATAATACAGATTCTGCTTCTGTTTGAGTGTTTGTTTAGTAGCCTACTGATTCAATGAGCACCAAGCCTCAGGCAACCACAACATGTAACTGAAAAAGTTGCTGGATCAAATCCCAGAGCTGACAAGGTAAAAAATCTGTCGTTCTGCCCCTGAGCAAGGCAGTTAACCCACTGTTCTGCGCCGCCAAAGACGTGAATGTCGATTTAAGGCAGCCCTCACTGGTTGGGTTAAATGCAGAATACACATTTCAGTTGAATGCATTCGGTTGTTTAACTGACCAGGTATCCCCATTTCCCTTTTTAATCTATGAATATGCTGTAATAAAGGCTTAACACTTAATTTTTTAAAAACATTTTCTTTTCATTAGACCAGTCTCTCTGGTATTATTTATAATTTATTTAGTATTTGCGCTGTTCCAAATTGTCAGAATTTAAATTTTTAATAATGACGATGATGATAACCCTCCTTTTTCCTTGATCTCGTTATTGTTATTATTATGGTCATCGTTATAATAATAAGTCATGTCGTTATCATTAGTAGGTATAGTATCCTTGAATAACCACCATTTAAGCTGTAGGCTTATGAGCAAATTCTGTTTAATACCGGAACTTACTAGGGTGCATATTTCAATACGCATGTAGGCTACTGTATCAATCAATCATTTATTTGTTAATGTCATCACACAGCATAGGAGTCATTCACTGTTTGAAATGCAATCCAAGCATTTTAGTTTTAAAATAAAATAGTGACCATTTGAATAATTTGCGTCAACAACATATAGACCTAAACCATTCCATTTTTTGGAAATTGCATACATGAATATATACAACTGTTTTTACTCTTTGCTGTAATAAATGCTTTATAAAAATAAACATTACCACACTCTTATAAGCTTATTTATTTAGAGTTGTTTACTTTGTTCCAAACAGCCGGGAAAAGTATTGTACTCTAACGGCACCTGTTTGGTACACATAATATCCATGCAGCTGCTTGCTCCTTACCTACCTTCTCTCTCTTCATCTTCATATTTTCCACAACTAGTCACATTTATTCCACGTATCCTTTATCTCCTGAGCAACCAGTAAACATTCCCCCACTTTCGAGTTTGTTACATCCTCTCCATCCAATTTGCTGTCATGTGTTAGTGTTTACGGTTACCCGTTTATTAATGTAATTATGATATACCATAGGTCCGGCCCTATTGGTCATGTGAATACGATGCATACATGTGTCATGTAACGAGAGCAAGGGTTGAGGGAATAGGGAATGTTATTCCTAAACAAATGTTTTTCCTTACAACTTTTCAGTTGGAAATGGCTGTAATTATTTTGCAGCTTCAGCAACGCGGACAGTGCGATACACACTGATGTTCTGTGGTGGTCGCTGCAGTAGGGAGGAGAGGGAGACAATGGGTGCTTGTTAAAATAAATTTTAAAAATTACACAGCGCAGCAAGTCTGAGCCAGGCCCAGCAGAATCAAATCAATTGTGGTCAGACTCCCTCTAGTCATTTGTGTCTTTTTAATTATTTCATCAAACAGTTCGTTTAAAGCATCAGACAAGCTCAGTGCATATAGTTGATTTGATTTGAACACATAGGATGTGTCTATATATGGAAAAATACACGTTTTAACATTTCTACCAATCAATTGGTTCAAAGAACAGACTCTTGGTCGAACAATATATTTTTTTTGTTGTAGACAGCCCCAGTCATTATGCCATATGGGAGTCACATTATGCTACTCTGTGTTAATATTGTAACGTAGACTTATGCCAACATTCCAGGAAATATTGTTAGTGTGATAAAAAAAAAAATATATATATATATCTCAATAGGCGACTGTATTCAGGCACATGTTTATGTTGTAGATTATGTAATGTCATATAGGTCTACATGGTTCCCGAATCCACATAGACTGAAGTCTGTTTAATTTGGAACATTGCGTGCTCCTGGCTGACTGGCCCAGGTGAAACTGCGCAAAGGTGCCTTGTCAACTGCACTGGGAGTCCAGTTAAATGGGTCACACTGCTCCCATCCTGGTAGGGCGTGAGTGGAGTCTGGCCCGCTAGCTCCAATTTTCCACTTGTGTTACTCATTATGTCAACCCGCCATGTAAGACATCACAGCTGTAGCCGGGCACTTTTTGTTGTCTTCTCCTGTGTGCGAAGTGAAAGGACCCATACATGAGCAATTAGCCTGCACAGGGTGCTCATGTTTGTCAGTGGGAATATTCAACATGGTTCCTGTCTGCATTTTTTAAACATGACTGTCAGGAAAGCAAATTAGTAAGCATAGTGGATTGAATTAGGCCTAGGCTAATAGCATAGCCCCAATATGTTGGCTAGGCCTAGCTGGCCAAGTAATAGATGAAGGTTGTGGAAAACCCCTAATTAACAGGTTATGACTGTCGTCAGACTTCAAGTGTCTGATTGGCAACCTGCACCATCTCAAGTGAACTCCGTATTCTGACTCGTGATGACGACGCGTAGGAAGATTTTTTTGTTGTTGTTGCCTGGAACTGTGCTTTGGTTATAGCTCTCACACACCAAGCCCAGGTAATGCAGGTCAAACAAAAGCACACACCATACTCCATTACCCACTGACTGACTACAGTAGAGTATGTGTACTACTACAGTAGGGTTACCTCCCCTCCCGGCTCCGTGGTTGAAAGGGCTCCTGCAGTGTAGATGAAACGCCAGGGTAGCCCAAGTGGAACCAAATAATAGTCGGGCCGCTGAGCAGATAACATGTCGGGGCTTCTCGATCTGTGTATCCTGTCAGGTGTTTTCGAGGTTCCGCCTTCTACACAAATTCACAAACTCCGAGCTTGATGTGACCCATCAATTTTAAGTCAACTTGTGTACATTTTACTCTGGGAGAGGGAGCATTTCTTTCTAGAATGTCATGAATACTTAGGCTTATGGTTGGCTTTTCTCCCCCATTTGAAATCTGAACAGACTTTATTTTAAATATATATATTTTTTGCTTTCAAATCTAGTCCTTTGGTCTTTAACTAAAAATGTTAAAGGTTTAAGTCTAACCTAAATGAAATGGGCATAATTACAGAAAGATTAACGTTGTGAAGTACTATACCACACACTTTAACCTCTCTGGGATATGTGTGACGCTAGTGTCCCACCTGGCCAAAAGCCAGGGAAAATGCAGAGCACCAAATTCAAATAAATTACTATAAAAATCTAACTTTCATTAAATTACATATGCACGATAGCAAATTAAAGCTACACTTGTTGTGAATCCAGCCAACATGTCAGATTTCAAAACTAATTTTCAGGGCGAACACAAACGATGCTATTATCTGAGGATAGCACCATAGTAAACAAAGAGAAACCATATTTCAACCCTGCAGGCGCGACACAAAACGTAGAATAAAAATATAATTCATACCTTACCTTTGACGAGCTTCTTTTGTTGGCACTCCAATATGTCCCATAAACATCACAAATGGTCCTTTTTGTTCGATTAATTCCGTCCATATATATCCAAAATGTCAACTTATTTGGCGCATTTGATCCAGAAAAACACCGGTTCCAACTTGGTCAATGTGACTACAAAATATCTCAAAAGTTGCCTGTAAACTTTGCCAAAACATTTCAAACTACTTTTGTAATTCAACTTGAGGTATTTTTTAATGTAAATCTATAAAATTGAAGACGTGATGATCTGTGTTCAATACAGGAAGAAAACAAACTGAAGCATGCTTTCTGGTCACGTGCCTCTATCTAACAGTACACTTCAAGTGACCCTCGTTCAAGATGGCCGCACTTCTTCATTACACGAAGGAATAACCTCAACCAATTTCTAAAGACTGTTGACATCCAGTGGAAGTGATAGGAACTGCAAGAAGGTCCCTTAGAAATCTGGATTCCCAGTGAAAACCCATTGAAAAGAGTGACCTCAAACAAACAAAAAAGAATCTGAATGGTTTGTCCTCGGTTTCGCTTGCTAAATAAGTTCTGTTGTACTCACAGACATGATTCAAACAGTTTTTTAGAAACTTCAGAGTGTTTTCTATCCAAATCTACTAATAATATGCATATCTTATCTTCTGGGGATGAGTAGCAGGCAGTTGAATTTGGGCATGCATTTCATCCGGGTGTGAAAATACTTCTAAAATAAGTTAACAGAATACCTTTTCTAGTACACTATTTGTTTTAATGTCAAAGGACTGTATTTGGACACAATTAACACATCACATCATTCACCCATGGCAATCTTTGTCCCCCAAATTGTCAATAGTGCTGGTTGCTCTGTCCTGTGGCTTGTGGACGTAGGGAAGCACCATGGGTATTTCTTTCTTGTCTGCTCACGCCCTGGATTTGGTGGGAACCCCGAGGTTTTGTCTCGCCTGTGTCTGTCAGAACTCTCTGGATCCTTGTGGCTTTGGCTTTTCCACATGTGTGTGTGGTGGTGTGTTTTACTTCAAACTAATGTTTGTGTTAGTGGTGTACTCTCAGTGAGATTCTGTAGCATGTTTCCTTGGAACACAAGCCCGTGTGAAGGCTGGACTGGTGAGAACACAGCAGTGTGGACTCCATCCTTTCTCACGCTACTTCGCACAAACGTGACAGCTTGCACCCGATTCTTCACCAGATGCAAGATCAAAGCGTGTAAGGTGTGAGGAAGGAGAAAGCAGAGGGGTGGTCATTTTACGGGCTGCTACAGAACAGAAGGGAATCATAGCCTTCTTCCCGTTAGTCTACAAATGGTTCCATCTTATCAGGGGAGGTTTAAAACTCCCTCGGTATGTTTGTTTTGTCCCCGTCTTCTCTCCAGTTGGTAACTTTACAGCCAGAGACCACAGCTCGGAGTTAATTCAGCAGAACATTTGTTCTTTTACCTGATGAGTGAGAACCCCCAGAATGTCACCAAGGCCACCCCCTGCCCCCTTTTTTTATTTTAAGATCAATTATGTTACTTCTATCAGACCGCCTCTACTTACTATATATAGAGGGGGAGTGAAGATTTACTCTGCGTTTTGTATTGTGCTCTGCTGAACACACACACACACACACTCACTCACATGGCGGTTTATTACCGGGCCGGATCCCCCACATAGCAGTTAAATGGCTGAATGTGTTGTATTGCCCACACACACACAGACAAATGCAGCACACTCTTTCTCAATTCTCACGCTAGTGCTGATGCTGTTTGCCATCTTTGTGGCGACGCCACATTGGCTCCCTCTATTTTTATGCACAAAATGTAGTCTCGGTGAAGGATCCCGCGTTGATGCAGAAGGGCTTAGAATAAACCGAATGAGGAAAATGTGAACACTGAGATGATTCAAATTGTCACCTTCAGGGGTAGTGTTTTTGCATACAGCCGATCATCAATCACACTCAAGTAGATAACAAAACAAGTATAATAATATTTAACCTTCTATTTAACTAGGCAAGACGGTTAAGATCAATTAGTTATTTACAATGATGGCCTACCGCCGTAGCTGTGTTGCATGTCCCACTAAAATAAACAATGTAGCCTTCCTAAAGTTTGATTTGCACACAGCCTACATTCAGGGCCGGCACGGTTACCGTATAACTGCGTAACCGGCGCATACGGATGAAGACTATCGCAAAATAAATAACCATCAAAAAAATGTATAAAACAAATGTGTGTGTGTGTGTGTCTGTACGAACAGCTGACTAAAGACGGGGCGGCCGGGCAGTCGTGAGGTCGAGTTAGTTTCTGCTGAAATATGGACTGTACACATTCCAGTAGCCTGTATGCAGGCTACCTAAAACCGATTGGTGTAAACATCATTAATGATGCCCTGCTATTGAACACGGCTCTGAAATTACAGCAAAATGCTCCCATGTAGCCTAATCTGTTGAGGTATTTGTATCGAGTCAATTTGAAGCTAGTTATTGATTACGAGAGGTCTCTGAGTGGAAGCACGTAGAGTACTGCCACCATGACTACTATTACTTATGACTATGAAGACCTTTGGTCTCCATGGAAAGATGGAAGATGAAAGATGCATTAGCCGTCAGTGAAGGAATTGGCAGCGTCAGCCCTGACTGATTCATCTCGCTCCCTTGGTTTGGTGTTTTATTCTGGGCTGTGGCGACAGCCGTCGGTTAGGGGAGGGAGCCCTTGTGTCGACTGTGCGCTAATCCCACAGCTGGAGCCACCAAGTTGTCGTCAGCCGCTGTCTGAACAAAAATGAAAGTAAAGACTGTCTGGAGACCTAACCACAACACAGAATGTTCTAAACGGGGCAATCTATCTGTTTCTCTGACTTTTACTCCCCCATCCCCATTTCTAGTCCCCCGGTCCACTGCCTGTAGCCCCCCTGGTCCACTTTATTTACCCTTAACGTTTCCTGGATCTCCTGCTCTGTCTTGGCCTACTAGGTCTTGATCTTTCTCTCACTGACTTTCTGAATGGCTCAGTGTCCATGTTAGCTCTTGGCCTTCTCTTCCATGTCACCCCCCCACACTTTCTCCTGCTCTGTTTGCTCTTACTTTTACAGAATCTCTCCCGTCATCCAGCAAGTCTTGGTGTTTTTGCGAACTCACAGACGTGAGATGTCTTACCTCGCTGAGTGAAGTTTTGTAGCGTGCGCTGTCTGAGGATTTGAACAGACCGATCTGGCTTAGAAGAAGCCAGACACGGCTGTGGTCTACAGAGGCCAAAGCCCCGTCTGTCTCCAACAGAGCACAGGCCATACCTCTAATCTGTGCTGCCTGGATGCCCCTGAGTTCAGAAGCCGACTTTAGTGCACCATATCATGAATCTCCCTCCTTGGCGGAATGATACAGAATAAGAATCTGAGCACAGCCAGGAGATGGTGTGTCTCAAATAATAGAACAAATACCAGAGGAGCAGGGGGTAAGATATAACAAACTGACATGAGCTAAGACAATGGAACTCACTTGCATTTCTCCCCATGGTGTGATTGCCAGGCCCCTGTACCACCACCAATAACCTGGGGCCCAGACGACTGTCTCCGTCTTTGTCACCCACAGGGGACTGAAAGGGCCAACTGTGCAAACGGGCCAATCTGGGTCCACCCCGTCTGGGAGGCTGTCTGGACAGACCAGTCAGAACCCACCTTCAGACCACTGCCCTCTAGATTGGCCCATTTCCATGTCACAGCCAGGATTCTTGTCTATGAGAAAAAGCCAATCAGAGCTGACTTCTTTCAACAGCATGCCCCACAGTGTCTGTGGTAGGTGGTAGGCCTGATCACTGACAACAATGAGACTGCCTAAAGGGAGGATGTCAGAGACCTGGCAGTGTGGTGCAAGGACAACAACTTCTCCCTTAACATGATCAAGACAAAGGAGCTAATTGTGGACTACAGGAAAAGAAGGGCTGAGCACGCCCCCATTCACATCGATGGGGCTGTAGTGGAGCAGGTCGAGAGCTTCCTTGGTGTCCACATCGCCAACAAACTATCACAGTCCAAACACACCAAGACAGTCGTGAAGAGGGCACGACAATACCTATTCCCCCTCATGAGACTGAAAAGATTTGTCATAGGTCCTCAGATCCTCAAACAGTTCTACAGCTGCATCATCGAGAGCATTCTGACTGGTAGCATCACCGCCTGGTATGGCAATTGCTCGGCATCTGACCGCAAGGCGCTACAGAGGGTAGTGCGTACGGCCCAGTACATTACTGGGGCCAAGCTTCCGCCCATCCAGGACCTTGATAACTGGCCGTGTTAGGGGAAGGCCCTAAAAGTGTCAGACTCCAGCCACCCTAGTCAGGCTGTACCGGAACACCAAGTCTATGTCCAAATGGCTCCTGAACATCTTCTACCTCCAAGCCATAAGACTGCTGAACAATTCATCAAATGGCTCCTGAACAGCTTCTACCTCCAAGCCATAAGACTGCTGAACAATTCATCAAATGGCTCCTGAACAGCTTCTACCTCCAAGCCATAAGACTGCTGAACAATTCATCAACATTTTACTTTGTTGCTACTCACTGTTTATATATACACAGTCACTTTACCCCTACTGACATGTACATATTACCTCGACTAACCTGTACCACTGCACATTGACTCGATACCCCTCTTTATTGTTACTTAAACATTTTTTATATTTTTTATTTAACTTTAGTTTTAGAAAATATTTTCTCAACCAACAAGGCAGTTTTAAGAAGAAACAAAGAGTTAAGGGGTTTGTAAAGTAAGCATTTCACGGTAAGGTCTACTACACCTGTTGTGTTCGGCGCATGTAACAAATAACATTTGATTTGATTCTCTGGGGTAGTGGGGATTTAGACAATAAATACACGGTCGTCCTCTCACTTGGGCCGGACCTGATTTGGTCTTACAAATGACCCTCTTAGTACAAGCCCAGAGCATGGAGGAAAAAGCCTGCACTGAGCCAGGCTTACCCAGCCGACAATCCTCCATGTCCCCTCTGATCGCTTCCAGGACCTCCAGGTCACTGGCTCTCCTCTCTATGAAGTCACATGGTTCATCGTTGGGATGATGAGGCTTAGATTAGTGTGCAAATACCTCTCTGTGTTCTTTTTGTGTTGCTATTCTACCATTTCCTCAACACTAGAACTGCTCGGCATCGGGTGACACCCCCAGTGTTCAATCGATTTTATTCTTGGAATGCCTTTGTTACAACTATGAAACTGAAAGCATATGTGTTGGAACGCGGTAACAGTTTCTATTTTATTTACGATAACAAAAAAGGCTCCATACCTCCAAGATGCCTGGTCAAATGATGACCTCAGTAGCCTAAACATCATGATAAGCGCCAAGTGTGCTCGGTAAATCGTGCAAATCCGCACAAAAGAAATACTGGCATTTCTAATGAATGTGTCTATCACAACAGTGAACTTTTCAATGTTTTTCAGCCAATTGGAGCATCTTCACACAATGGCATCAGTTGGCAGTTGTCACATAAACAACAAAAGCTGGTGAGCGCTTTACGGATGTTTGTTTTTCCCCTTAAGATGTAGCGCCTACCCTCTCAATTACATGTTGTGCTGTCAATTGGGCCACAGCATTGTCACCGGCAGGTTCTATCCAAACAGTGCTGTCCCTTCCTCTCTCAAGTCTCTCTGTTTTCATTTGGTGGTGGTGCGGGCACGTGTACCGTTCTGGCTTTTTGTTTTTTTTTGTTGGAGCTTAGGCCTCGGAGGTGTCGGTTCAGGCGGAGAATAAGAAGACAAAATCATCAGGTGTCATGATTCATTTCTTTCCTACCATCTTGACTCTTTACATTGAGATTTTGTAGCAACCCTAACGCAGCATGTTGCATCCATTCGTCTTGTTCTTCTTGCCATTTGTACATTACTCACGCTCTCACTGTGTACTCCGAGTAGACTGATTTAAAACGGCTTAGATTCGGTGGACTGATAACGGGTGCATACCATTTTGAGGTAGACTGATTCAATAGAATGGCTCCCCTGCTCATTCACAATTTGGTGATTACATAATTGTGTCGTTCGCTTCCCCTCGCTCATCAACTCACCCATTCTCCTCCTTTCTCATTCATCACACTTCATTTATTTATTCTGTTGTGAAATAATTTTCGGTGTGGTTCAGGTTTTAGACCACTATCAGGGTGATTATCAGCTGGGCACAGCATCTTCAACTCTCTGGAGGAGAGGAGCAGGCCCTACTGTCGGGTAAAGGAGGGACAAAGAGAAAACCATTCACAAAATGACATTCCCTCCTAAAACTGGTTACCTTCAATTATGTTTGATATTAAGATTCTAACAACAATGGTGTGTCATATAGACTTATTTTAGGAAAAGTCAAGGACAGAGTGGGGCATGACTTTAAAAATGGCAGTTGTACTTTAAAAACCCTTTATTTTATTTCATTCGTGAGCTGTCCAAATGACTGTTTTAGCAGTTCTAGTGTTAAGGGTCAAGCCTGGTCAAACAATTCCTACTCAGATCTTCAAATTGGTTGAGCTTTACCAAATACTTTTATAGTGAATTATGAGTGCTGTTTTAGTTGCTAATAATATACGCACAAATCAAGTTATTATGGAGATCAACACAACTCCATTTCCTAACCTCAGGTCTCCAGGACTAGTATTTAGGACGTCTGTCCCAGGGATCTATTGCTGAGGGTGGAGACTGAGCAGAGCCTGCACAGGCGTGCTCTTAAACACTGGCTCCGAGTCCTCCCCGCACGAGGCGAGACCTGCACTCCTACTCGACAGTCCTCACATAGCAGGGAAATTGACGCAAACACGCACTCTGTCTAACCATCTAGGGCTGATTTTAATCACAGCTTGCACTGCACGGAACTCCCCGAGACGCGTCTGGTTTCTGTCTGGGCACAGTTGGCCCCGGCGCACCTCGGGATCCATTACACCGTCGCAGTCTGGCCCCACATCGGTCCGACCACCGTTGCATTCTAACCCGCTTTCATCTCTGTGGCTTCGACATTGACGATTGTTGACGTGAAGATGACGATCGCATATCAAGAGTTTCTTTACTCTTCTCCTTATACCCCCCCCCCTCTTTCTTCTACATGTTAATTAGCTTTTCTTCTGTCTCATTCCTGTTTTTATTAAGCCACCCCCTTCTCTCACTTTTAATACTTGGACCTATCTGGCTTTAAGGCTCCTGAGTGGCGCAGTGGTCTAAGGCACTGCATCTAAGGCGTCACTACAGACCCTGGTTCAATTCTAGGCTGTATCACAACCGGCCGCGATTGGGAGTCCCATAGGGCAGCGCACAATTATCCCGGTGTCGTTAGGGTTTGGCCGGGGGCAGGCCGTCATTGTAAATAAGAATTTGTTCTTGACTGACTTGCCTAGTTAAATAAAATCACGAGTTGGTGTTGATGGCCATGTCTTTAGGATCGGGAACTATTAGCCCTTATGCGAGCATGAGTCAATGTTAGCATCCACTTTTTAGCATCAAGCAGCTTTGTGCTTGTTTTTTTGACAGTGTTCGCCCTCTCGCAATAACAGTGCACCATGGCATGTCCCTGTTGAAAGCCAATGGAGTGTAGTCCAGTGACTACGCTCTACTCACATGGAGAACAAGTCCATTCGCCCCCGTGCCCTCACCTACCCAGCTCTGTGGCCAGACAGCCATCACTAGCAAACGGAGGCCAGCCAACCTTTTTCCTGAAGTTAAATATAGAGCCAGGAAAGAATAGGAGGAAGGGAGGGAAAAGGGGGAATTGATGGCGGGAACAGGGTGAGAAAGAGACGGAGCCCCTGGTCTCAGAGCAGTTGGCGTACAATGCACACCTGTTATTAAAGCTACTATTATAAACACATGACATCAGGGGGACGTTTTTTAAATAAAAATAGCTGTATTGAAAGCCTTGTATGAAAATGGTTCTCGTGTGAAGATCCTGTGTGTTCTGCTGGAAGGGAAATTCAGGTTCCTCGAATAATAGGCTCTCTTGTGGTTGTCCTAAAAATACACTTTCTGTCACTACTCCTTCCGTTCTTTCCCTTAAAGACCCATGGAGAATGGTTGGACAACTGTGCCTTCTTACTGACCTCACACGTTTGATGTTCGTTGGGTCATTATGGCTGACTGACTGACTGTCGTCCCAGGTATCAGCACACCACACGCGTGTGTTATTATGGTGCCGAGCTATGAGCGTGTTTATCTGTGTGTTATTCCTATCATAGTTACTGTCACCCGCAGGACCAGCAGCAGTCCCACCAGGACCACTTGTAGTTAGCGCAACAGAGCAGAAAACAGGCTTGTAATAGCTGTGCGTTTGTTTTCTCTTTGTTTTCTTCCCTTCACTCTGTCTAGATAGGAGCAGCATTGTGAGTGTTGGAGATTTGTTGTATGTGACGGACACCGGTGGATGTCTGTCGTTTTCCCAAGGCAGCCGGCTAATGGACAGCGGAACAGTGAACTTTCATCAGTGAAACCACAGATGACAAGATGTTCTCTTTTTTTTTTTTTTTATCCTTTGACGCCTCTTCCATGGCCCCTCTCGCCCAATTTCTCTCTCACCCCCCCCACCTACTTTCTGGGGGAAAAATTAGGAACCTTTTAATTGAATTACAGTTTTTTTGTTCGGTGTGTTTATTTATAGAGCTAAAATACCCTGTTGCTAGGCGATGGTGTCAGGGAGCGAAGAAAAGAAAGGGATGGCAGCGCGGAGGGGAAAGGCGTACTCCATGTGAAAGCTGAATGACAAACAAGAACAGGCCATGAGTCAGCACTGACGCACGCTCAGTGGGCATTGCTGCTGTTCGTGTGTGTGAGCACTCTGCGCCCACTTTTACCTTTTCTGTACATGTGTGTTTGTTCAATTTGCTCACTTGCTTTCATGTTCTCTGTTCCTGCTGGACTTTACATGTGCGTTGGCACCAGCATCTGCCCAAGTGGTACAGATGCTGAAGTGGCGCCATTGATCTGGGCCCTTATCGTCTACGATGTGGGAATGATATGCGTATGCTTTATGGGCTGCGACACATCGGATGGCCATCAGAAACCATTCATTGTTTAGTCATTTCAGACGAGACAATTGAAGTAGTTCAATGGTTTAGCCTATCCGATTGCTCGGAATGAGTCACGTGTCATAGGCTTTTAACTGGGTGACTTGCAAAATCGATTCTACCTTCATGATTTCAACGTGTCGGCTTACAAAGATGTTTAGTGACAATGGGCATCACAGTCATTCTGGTGCAGCAGCATTTGAACTGGAATGAAGATGTAAAGTTACAAATGTGGACTTTGGCCCAACAGGTGGTTCAATGGGACAATGTCTGCATTGCGGACTGTGTTCTTGTGTGTTTTTATCTATGCGTTTACTCTAGTGTTTTAGATATGTCCTAATGTTTTCCTATGACAACATAAATATCTCTGGTATGCACTCCGTAGGGCGTTTTTATGTGTTGTATTGTGCCCATATGTTTCTATGAGAGATTTTCTTGGCATGGTTGCTAGAGCACATTTAGTCCTAAGGAGGTGTGTGTGCATGTGCGTGGTGTCTCTGCTAGTCTGCCTGGCCTTGCGTTGAAGTGGTGTTGAGTCTTTAAGGACAACCTACCTCGCTAAAACACATTCACTCTCACTGCTCTCACATGTTCTGTGTCTAATGCTCGTTCTAATGCTCGTTCTATCTTTTATTTTTTCTTCGTACTCAAGGCTGATATACGACCAACATGAAACTGATATGAAAGTGCCAGGTACAATCCCTGTACAGCTTTGATTTCAAACTCAAAACAAGTTTACCCCAAAAGCCAACACTCCTTTGCTTTTATACACTGATCCCAGCACAGCTCTGTAAGACCCTTTTATCCAAAGTGACTTAGTCAGTAATCTTCTTGTGACCCGCCACATGGGAATCAAACACAATTCAAAGATGTTTTTTTTTTACCCATTCTTCAACCCTTTGTCGACTCTCCACTACCCGCCTTTTCCCTGTTGCCTCTGCTTTTCTCAGCTCCATGTTCCACCACCCCCAGCATATGAACACTACGTCTCCATCTAACCCCTTGTCTCCTTCTCCCCGTCAACAGGGTTCGCCTTCCCCGACTGGGCCTACAAGCCCGAGTCGAGCCCCGGCTCGCGACAGATCCAGCTGTGGTGCTTCATCCTGGAGCTACTGCGGAAGGAGGAGTACCATGAAGTCATCGCCTGGCAGGGCGACTACGGAGAGTTTGTCATCAAGGACCCCGAAGAGGTGGCCCGACTGTGGGGCGCCCGCAAGTGCAAACCTCAGATGAACTACGACAAGCTGAGCAGGGCGCTTCGGTAAGAAACGGGAACAACTGTCACTACGACGTAGGGGTTTTGGGTATTGTAGGATGGAAGGATGTGAACAAATCTCTCTTGCAAAATAGGTTTTATTTCAGTGTGAGAAACCTGTGTAAATACAGGTTGAGTGGTATTTTGTTCTTAGACCAGGAGTGGGGGAAATCTGTATTCAGGGCTGCAGTGTGCTTAAACTTCTGCTTCTGCTCAAACACACCCAACTCGTATCTCTCCATGTGAAGACCGCTTTTAGCTGATTTAAGTTGGGCCGGAATAATGAGAGCTCTGGAGTGGCTCCCTCCTCGTTACTCTTTCAATGAGAGTGGGAGGAGAGCGCAGGAGCAAGCGGGAGCGCGGCTCATCGCGACTTGTTGATCTCCGACGTACGTCAAGGTCCCTCGTTTTAATGTGACCACTCATTTAGATAACGTTTTGTCTTTTTAGAAACCCACACACGTGGGAAGAGGAGAGCTTTTATTTAGTCTTCTGTCTGTACTCACTCCCTCACTCAATTGCACACATCTCTGGCTATCACACACACACACACACACACACACTTAGCAGCCAGCGCTGGACACATACCAGCTTGTCAGCATCACCTTCAAGTCGTAGGTTGGTGTGGGTCAGCTAGTGCTCATCCTACCAATGACTCGTCACTGCTGCTTTCTCTGCCAGTCCTCCTCCATCCCATCTGCGCCTTGTGGGTTTGTTTCTATAGTAAACTAGTCTCCTGGACCGGGCGGACGGACGGACTGGCGGGCGGACGGACCCTAACCTCTGGTACTATTGTTCCGTCGTAAAACTCTTCAATGAAAGTAGTTTTCCATTCGGAAGTAATTGAAAGACTGCAATGTTCTTTCCTCATTAGGGTTCAGGCTTTGATTCGGGGACGACGAGCTCCGTTAGTGTTCAAAATGTGGTGCTTTAAAGCTGTGGCATTCAGGCAGTAGTAATGTTAGCCCTTTGTGCTTTGTTTGAAGTGAGTTCAAATGTTCTTCAAAGCACCGCAGCCCATGTGTGAGCGTGTGTGTCCCCGCATGTTTCGCCTACCTCCCTCTTTCTCTCTCTCTCTCTGTCTCTGTCAACTCCAGAGTGTGTGCTTGTGTTGGCGCTCGCGTGATACTTCCTGCCCCCCCCCCCACCCACGTGTTCGAGTCCTCTCTTTCTGCGCCTGTGAACATTATGTTCCAGTCCAAACCTCCCCGTCTCCACTTCACATCATCTATATCAAAGCAAGCACCAGGCAGCCCTCCACTACCACTGCCATTTAGCATGTGTGTAGGTGGGAGCCCACTCTAGTCATCATTTTGGAGTCGCAGCAATCGGGAAGAGGCCCTTCCTTCATTCATCGAGTCAGTGCGGACACTGAGTGAGAGGATCGGCAATGAAAAGGCTAGAACTAGCTGCCTTTTGGTTCAGCAGCCACTGTAGTGCACTCAGTCTCTGAGGACTTCCTCCCACTCAGTGCAACAGGAGTTCTTCGAGACCTGAATCAGTTTCCCAGTGTGTTTAGTTAACCGTCGTTTGTAAATATTTGTCTCATTGAGGTAAAACGCATCTTGCAAGAGAGGCGTAGTATACTACACTGTCTACTCATTACGTTTCATATTGAGGCATGGTTGGTTACGGCACATAATGAGACCCTTAGACAAACAACTACACAGTGATGGATACTGCACGTTTCTGGGGGGTTTTCTGTGTATTGCACTCAGTAATGCTGGAAAGTATGTGATTGAATGTATTTAATCCTTATTTAAACATGGAAATTGAACAAAGGGTTAGTAACCATGCAACCCCCCCCCCCCCCCCCCCCCAACAGATATTACTACAACAAGAGAATCCTCCACAAGACCAAAGGGAAGAGGTTCACCTACAAGTTCAACTTCAACAAGCTGGTGCTGGTCAACTACCCCTTCATCGACATGGGCTCTGGTCAGTACTCTCTCTAGTCTGGTTAAAAATCCACCAGCGATGATCACTGGCACAGAGTGATCCGAGACATCAACATTGTTAGCAGTTTGAGCATAGCTGAATACGTTGTGCGCGTCCGTCGTTTGGAAGCATTTCCATGAAGTCCTCGTGTTATTTACAGAGATGTTTTATTTCATTTGTATGCATCTGTCCAATTACAAACGTTTCAAAGACTACGCTAATACAGACCTGAGAGCTTAACCCGTAGTAGCGCCATTTTGTAATGGAAACCGCTACTCCGACTGACTGGTAATGGCGCGGGCTGAATGCTAAAACACGAATCCATCCCCATCGGGTTTATGTAGTGCAGCGAGGTTTGCATCTGTGTTTATCCGCTTCATACCAATTGTTTTCCCTTAAATCCCCTCCAGCGGTGATCACAACCACCACAGTGTAAATACGGCACACTTGAATTCTGATACCATGTGGCATAACTGCTGCGTGATGTTTTTATTATACTCCATATGTGATGTGGTTCCGGGGTTTTGACATGTGTTTTGATATAACGGTCACACACACACACACCCATGCCTCTCCGACGTTAACTCACTCAGCGGTTTTAGGGAAATGGAGCAACCTGATCCATGTTTGTGATGGCAAAAAATAACTTTCCAATATTTAATTTTGGCACGGGCGAGGATGCCAAGAATTTATTGTGTGCCAAGGATGCCAAGAATTTATTGTGTGCCACAATTTGGCATGGAAGCGTCGGAAAGTGGAATGTAAACACGTGGCCAGTGTGAGCCGTGTGTTTCTCGGTCTCGGTATACAGTGACTTTTCCTCTCACTCACCTGCTTCTTCTTACTTGGTTTCACTTTCAGTCACTCATCGTTCTGTCACCTAGTGCCTCTCACTTGTTTTTCCTCTACTGTTTTCCTCGTCTCTCTTTCTCTTATTTTACTCTCTGATTACCTCAGTTTCATTCCTACCCTCTAACTCACTCGTCGTCTCTCCAGGTAGGGGAGTCCCCCAGAGCGCCCCTCCCGTGCCGACTGGGGGCAGCCACTTCCGCTTTCCCCCCTCCACCCCGTCCGATGTGCTCTCCCCCAGTGAGGACCTGCGCAGCCCGGGCATGTTCAGCAGCGTGGCCCGCCGCCTGGGCCGTGGCTCTGTCTCCGACTGCAGCGACGGCACCTCCACCAACTCTGAGCTGGAGGAAGGCGTGGGGGGTGAAGATCGTGGCGGCACGGGCCCTGAACGGGCATTCCGTGGCCTCCTCCACCCCCGCCTCTCCCACGACTCGCTGTTTCGCGCCTACGGAGGCCCTGGTGGGCTAGGCCGCCCCCCGCCCGGCCACAGGGTCCATGGTGACCCCATGTCCCCGTTCCCTGTGTCCCCCCTGCCGGGCCCTGGGGGCCTCCTGGGCCCCACCCTGTCTCCGGCCCTTTCCATGACCCCTGGCTCCCACCTGCCTTACACCCCATCCCCCTCCCTCAGCCCCATGCTGGGCTCCCACTTCTCCTTCAACCCGGACGACATGAAGCGCTACCTGCAGGCCCACCACCAGAGTGTCTACAACTACCACCTCAGCCCCAGAGCCTTCTTCCACTACCCCAACATCGTGGTCCCCCAGCCCCACAGGCCCTCTGCCGTCCCTGACAAGCCCATGACAGCCCACCACCATGCCCCGCCCATGCCCCACTCCCATTCATTGCACCACCACCAAGGGGAGGAGCAGCACCCCTCGCCCTTCAAGTTCAAGCTGCAGCCGCCTCCGCTGGGGCGTAAACAGAAGGACGGCTCCACCTCCTCTACCGGGGGCTCCTCCTCTAGCCTAGGCTCCTACGCTGCCTCAGGACTACTCTCTAACTCCTCCTCCTCAGTGGGCCCAAAAATCAAGGTGAGCCAATTCCTAACCAGAATCAAGATTAGCCTGACGAACCACCAGTTTGTTAATGTAAAAAGAGATGTTCTCAACAATGACTCATCTGTTGTCTCTTATTGTCTAGGTGGAGCCCGTCTCCGACGTTGAGTCCGATGAGGAGGTGGAGGTGACCGACATCAGCGAGGAGGACGAGCTGCTTGATGATGACGAGGGAGACGTCTTCACCCCCCCTCATCCCACCAACGGAACCGCCCCTACTGCCATCACCAACGGCAACCTGGGCGCCATCGTCGAGGACGACCTGGACGAGGACGTGTTCAAGACCCCCGCCGCCCCTCCCATGGGCCCTCTAACCCCCTCCCTGTTGGCCCTGAAGCGCGAGCCGGGCCAAGGCCCTCCCATCAGCCCTGGCGGCACCCTCTGCATCCCCCTGAAGCTGCGCTTCAAGCGCCGCTGGAGCGAGGACCAGAAGATGGAGGCCGATGGCGAGCGTGACGAGGCCGAGGACAAGAAAGTGCGGGCAGAGAAACAGGTGGAGCCAGCAAGGAGGGAGTCAGAGAATGGGGAGGGGCCAAGGAGAAGCCTGTCCCTGAGTCTGCGCGCTCCTCCCCCTCCGGCCCAGCGCAGGGCCAGCTCCGAGTTGCAGAGAGCCACAGCCCAGCTGTCTCTGGAGAGCCATGGAGCTTGCTGAGGCAGGGATACGCACAAACCGTGGACACGCATACACACAATCACATGCCCGTACCTACATACACATTCACTCATATAACCAAGCATGCACATAGAAACAAGTGCCTGGGCAAAAAGCTTTTTTTTCTCCCATTTGCAACACATGAAACCCAGAACATTAACAAACAGCTCAGCATTCTGTGACTGAGACACTAAGGGATGGTCATAGACACAAATTAATACTGACACCCCCTCTAAACGAAAGACCCCTGGGCCTAAATCCCTTAGACCTGTACACTGCCTTTAGGTGCCTCCCATCTCTCCTCAACATCTCCCAGTAACACCCATAGCTCCTTTTGCATTTCAGAGATGCATCAACACAGATGGCAAAGAATCCCGCCCCCCCCCCCCCCCTTATCTTCAACAGACTTGAAAAGAGATTACAGAAGTGCCTGTCTTCACATACAATGGTTTACAAAGCAAAGGAAAGCGAGGGGCCTCGTACCAACTCTTGTCAACTATTCCATGACCTTTGACTGGGAAGGGAGCTCAGGAGTCATAACGAAGAGACTTCCCTGTCCATATCTGTCTAATCACAGGGACTGACTTAGAGACTTAGGACTGAATTTGTGTCTGAGTCAGCGCTCTCTCTTTGACCATCGTCCCCCATCGACTTGAGCGTAGGGACAAAAAGACCAAAATGGCGTGCATCCAAGCCTTAATGGACAGCTCGTGCACTGGGCAGGGTCCAAAAAGGGGAGCAGCAAAAACCCTTCAAGTTGGGGCCCTACATGTTAGGGGCCATTAATGTGGGGACCCTACATGACTTTTGCACAATCTTATAAGGAGAGTGAAATGAGGAGATTGGTAATTTGTCCGCTTGGAATGGTGTTGAAAGAGTATTTTAGAGGTCTCCTCCGTTCCCCTGGTTTGAGCTGCTTCTTTCTCCCATAGAGAGCGCCTCAAAAAAGAAAAAAAGGACAGTATTTGGGAAGACGCGGTGCACGGAGGGTTAGAAGTACCTCTGTATATACAATGTTCTTGAACTGAAACGAATATATATATTTTTTCTCACTCCCCAAAAAAGTATACAGTGAAATGAATGCGAGTACCTAGGTGAGCTCATGCAAAGCCTTTTAGTGACATTTTTAACTTTTTAAAATTCCATTTTATTTTCTGTATTTTACAAATACGCAGCCCATTTTTTTAAAAACAAACAACACAAATTGAGATTGTGCTTTTTTTAAGCTGACAGGCGACTATACGTGAATTGCCCTGGCCAAATAATGTATACACTTACACACTATAGAAGCCTCAAGCATACCGTACTGCCACTTTGCCTTTTTTTATACCAAGAAACAGAATCTGAATGACTAAAACCAATACTACACATATTTTATTTGAATATATTAAATACAAATGTTATAATTCAAAAAATTATAATTTGATATGAATCAGGAAATGCAAGAAATGCTATTTTTAATGATAACTCTGTCGGATATATATATATATATATAAGAGGGAGCCTCTCCTCACCTTGCCTCTCTTGACAGTGGAGCTGAATTGGAAAGGGTTCATGTGCAAGAGGAATCGGAACACATATAATGTAAAAACAAGTGTTCTGTTTGGGGGGGCTTGAAGATTGGTGGATGAAAAGTGACCAGTAAATGAACAAATAATGGAGAAATGTTGCATCGTGGAAACTTTAAGATTTTGGGGTCACCTTTTCTGGCCATCACTAAAGAACAGACATGCTTGTCTTGTCCCCCACCCGAACCCCAACTTTACGACCAGGATCCCACCCCCTCTCAGCAACCCAAACTCTCCTGGAAACACAAGGACAGGGCACCTTTGTTGTCTATTGAACCCACCGTTTGTCTGGACTTGGCCTTTGTCTTGGACCATGAACTATACTAGGAGAATGCATCAGTAACACTCCGCCACCTGAATATGTACATGTTTGAGGTAGACCTGGTCTGCTGAGAGGTCTGTAATGTGGGTTAACCTAGAGTAAAAGGAAGGTGACATCACTAGCGACATGATCCCCCACCCCCGTACTAGTCTCTCTGGGTTGGAAGACTCTTAACCAAAGAAACAACCCTCACCCATGCAGGATATGACATCACAAAACCTCAGAGAGGGACTTCCCGTAATCTGAGAAGACGCTCTGCGGGTGCCGTCTAGGGTCCCTCCAGCCTTTGTGACTCAACAGGAGCCGGGCCCAAAAAAAAGACTCAAGAGTATGTTCATAGCACTAGTATGGTGTAAGTGGGTGTCTGTATGCAGATGTTGGTGTTGCCGTAGCCACCCAGTACAGTCTTTTGTCCTGCCTTGCATTGTAACTGACAGCTGCCTTGTTGCTTCAAAAGAAAATAATCTAAAAATGTTCCCACTTTTCCCTCTCGTCGTTGCTGTTTATTATTTGTCCCTCATGATTATTTACTGTCATTGTTGTTATTATTATTAACATGATTTACTATTTGATTATTTTGTACCCCTCTGGGCCTACCTCTTTTCCATGGCTATTTGAATCCCTCATGTTTTGTATTTTATATTTTCAGTATGTATTTTATATTTTCAGTATGTATTTTCCAGACAACGACAACTCCTCCATCTTACTATTAGCTGAACTAAAATAGTAGTTTTAACTCCAACTGAGCTAGTTGTGTTTGTAATTATGGACACATGGAAAAGAGGAGCTCACATAATCCTATCACATTACCTTTGTTTTGAAATATCTTTTTGGGTCTTTGTGTATATATATATTTTTTTTTTGGGGGTGGCTCGGTAAGAAATACATTCTATTGCTTTGACATTGTATTATTTGAATGGTGTCGTTATCCCTCTCCTTTCCCTCTCCTTTCCCTCTCCTTTCCCTCTCCTTTCCCTCTCCTTTCCCTCTCCTTTCCCTCTCCTTTCCCTCTCCTTTCCCTCTCCTTTCCCTCTCCTTTCCCTCTCCTTTCCCTCTCCTTTCCCTCTCCTTTCCCTCTCCTTTCCCTCTCCTTTCCCTCTTCTTTCACTCTCCTTTCACTCTTCTTTCCCTCTTCTTTCACTCTTCTTTCACTCTCTTTTCACTCTTTCACTCTGCTTTCACTCTCCTTTCAGTGGTTACTTAACAGTCAAACAGCGAGGACTCCATACCATGAGGCAACATGTATACCTTCTGTTTCTCTTGTATTTTTCCCCTCATTTGTAATTAAATTGTAATCGGGGTTAATTAAAACAGGTAAAAATGGACAAGTGTCTTTCTTTGTATTTAAAAAAAATATATGAGCTACACATGAGTTATTATATTCATTACAGGCGCTTCAGGGTAATGCCTTTCGACCTCGCCCTGCTTAGCTGTACTATATTTGTGAGCAGGTTTTCTTTCACCTTGACACGTTTTACTGCCGCACTGTTGTGAATGTGTTAGTCACAGAGACACGTCAACCTTTTGATTCAAAATGGTATTCTAAGGTTTCACCTTGGTTAACAATTACCCAGTGCCCTTTTAAGGTCTGTGCAGATGTAACTTTTTATGAACTTTTTATGAACCATAGGAAACTGAAGTGTAGCAGACACATTCTCCAAGTTCAACAATGACAATATTTACACTTTTCTCCTGAACAGCTCACAAAATGCCATCTAGCAAATGACTCTTGACCGCCAATGCGAAGTGTCCTTGAACATGGAATGTAGCTATTGTAATAGAAATGCTCATGCAGTAGGAATTGTGTGTGTTCCTAACGGTTTGTTTAAGTCCCTTAGAATAACCCCACACCATCTGTCTTGGGTGTCATTGTACATCTAACTCCATTTAAGATTCCGCTCCCCCTTGATTGTGACGTTTTCAAACCCATCCATAAATAAAATAGCTCTCGCACTTGTAAGCTAGTAAACATCACGAACAACTAGCTCTTGTTGTTGAAGGCCAGTCCAGTGAACATCACGACCAACCAAACTTTCATAACAGAGAAGTAAGCTGTACTGAAAGATGTAACTGTCCTAGGAATTTCCAATGGCTTTAACATGGAGACTGCCCCCCTCTACTGGTCATTTATGGTAATGCTTTGAGATTAGTTCAATTAGTGTGTTATGTCCATGTTTAACCAGTAATGTCCACGGGAGACAAAGTCTAGCAAAAAAAGAAAAGTCCCTTTTTCAGGACCCTGACTTTCAAAGATAATTTGTAAAAATCCAAATAACCTCAGATCTTCTTTGTAAAGGGTTTAAACACTGTTTCCCATGCTTGTTCAATGAACCATAAACAATTACTGAACATGCACCTGTGGAATGGTTGTTAAGACACAGCTTACAGACAGTAGGCAATTAAGGTCACAGCTATGAGAACTTAGGACACTAAAGAGGCCTTTCTACTGACTCTGAAAAACACCAAAAGAAAGATGCCCTGGGTCCCTGCTCATCTGGGTGAACATGTCTTAGGAAGGAGGCTTGAGGACTGCAGATGTGGCCGGGGCAATAAATTGCAATGTCTGTACTGTGAGACGCCTAAGATAGCGCTACAGAGAGACAGGACGGACCGCTGATCATCCTCGCAGTGGCAGACCATGTGTAACAACGCCTGCACAGGATCGGAACATCTGAACATCACACCTGCTCGACAGGTACAGTATGGCAACAACTGCCCGAGTTACATCAGGAACGCACAATCCCTCAATCAGTGCTCAGACTGTCCGCAATAGGCTGAGAGAGGCTGGACTGAGGGCTTGTAGGCCTGTTGTAAGGCAGGTCCTCATCAGACATCACCGTCAACAACGTTGCCTATGGGCACAAATTCACCATTGCTGGACCAGACAGGACTGGCAAACAATGCTCTTCACTGACGAGTCACATTTTTTTTCTCACCAGGGGTGATGGTCGGGTTCGTGTTTATCGTCAAAGGAATGAGTGTTACACCGAGGCCTGTACTCTGGAGCGGGATCGAGGTGGAGGGTCCATCATGGTTTTGGGCGGTGTGTCACAGCATCATCTGACTGAGCTTGTCATTGCAGACATCCTCCTCCCTCATGTGGTACCCTTCCTTCCAGGCTCATCCTGACATGCCTCCAGCATGACAATGCCACCAGCCATACTGCTCGTTCGGTGTGTGATTTCCTGCAAGACAGCAATGTCAGTGTTCTAGCCATGGCCAGCTAAGAGCCCAGATCTCAATCCCATGTAGCATGTCTGGGATCGGGGGTTGAGGGCTAGGGCCATTCCCCGCCAGAAATGTCCGGGAACTTGCAGGTGCCTTGGTGGAAGAGTGTGGTAACATTTCACAGCAAGAACTGGCAAATCTGGTGCAGTCCATAAGGATGAGATGCACTGCAGTACTTAATTCAGCTTGTGGCCACACCAGATACTGACTAATACTTTTGACTTTGACCCCCCCCCCCCCCCCCCTTTGTTCAGGGACACATTATTCAATTTCTGTTAGTCACATGTCTGTGGAACTTGTTCAGTTTTTCTGTTGTTGAATCGTGTGTTCATACAAATACTTACATATGTTAAGTTAGCTGAAAAGAAACACAGTTGACAGTGAGAATAAATTTGTTTTTACATTTTAAGGACACAGAATATTTTACCATAGTTATCTTTTGTTTGTTTTTATTCCCCCCTTCAAGCTCCACTCAACCCCTCCCATCTATCTTTGAACACCATCCAGGTTTGATTTCTATTTGACATATTTCTCAACTGTGCGGTGATTTTTCACAAAAGTTCTGAACCTTTCTATTCTTGTAGATTCTACAGATTGTAAATTAAATGTACTTGGCAGGGAGTCTGGGGGTCCTCCCATTTTTAGGGGCATCCGAAGAACATTTCCTGCATGTTTACACAATCTAATATGACCCATGGCCCTTCTAGCCAGTTTATATGTATTTATTTCACCTTTATTTATCCAGGTAGGCCAGTTTAGAACAAGTTCTCATTTACAACTGCGACCTGGCAAATCTCTTTAGAACAACAAAAAGTAAGAAATAAGAAAACATCCCCAGTCATCAAGCTAGGTAAGAGATGATTAAATATGTTTAAGTGATTGCTAAGACTGAACTAGATCCATGGTAATTGATTGTCTTTAAGACATACTCTATATCAAATTTCAGCCAGACCGCCCAGCCAACACGAGCAGCCTACGAGCAGCCTACTCCCACCAGTCTAGTCAATAACTGAACTCTTTCCCCACCACAACTTCCTTCCCATCTTGTTTTTATGTCTTAAGGGAAAGCACACATACACCTACACATTAACACACAGGAACAGTACATCCGTCATATAATTCATATCATAGGGCTGTTGAGCGCTCTTTACTTGCACACAATATAGCTGGGTCACCCTATCCTGCACCTAGGGATCCACAGCCCTGTAGCGCCCCAACACACCCCACACCACTTTAGGATCTTAGTGAAACATTCATTATTGGTTTCAGGTGTGTTAGGGCAAGGCCTGAGTGACGACAGTACGACACGCCCGCAGGGCCAGGACTGAGCAGCCCAGCAGCTAGAGATTGCCCATATAAGGATCTCCCCTGATGTGGGCATGTTTTCAATACAGACTCCTTTTGTCATGCAGTATTCCATATAAGGATCTAATGTGCACCATGACAGTGAAGCCTGTAAAGTTAGAGATGTTTATTACTGACTGTCTGTGTGAAAAGTGGGAAATTCGCTAGGGAAACTGACAGATCAATAAAGTTATATTGCCATATGTGATGGCGCCGACAAAGATTGTCGCCTCGCTTCACGTTCTTAGGAAACTATGCAGTATTTAGTTTTTTTAATGTATTATTTCTTCCACTGTTACCCCAGGAAATCTTAAGTCTTATTACATACAGCCGGGAAGAACTATTGGATATTAGAGCAAACTCAACATACCAACATCACGACCAGGAATAGGACTTTCCCGAAGCGGATCCTCTGTTTGGACCACCACACAGGACATTGGATCGGATCCCAGTTGGCGACCCAAATCAATGGCACCGTAGAGAGGGCAGACGGAGCGCTCTTCTGGTTCCTCGGCTTGCACATCACAGACAAACTGAAATGGTCCATCCACACAGACCACATGGTGAAGAAGGCGCCACAGTACCTCTTCAACCTCAGGAGGCTGAAGAAATTTGGCTTGTCACCAAAAACACTCACAAACTTTTACCGCCTGATACCGCCGTATCACCGCCTGATATGGAAACTGCTCCGCCCACAACCGTAAGGCTCTCCAAAGGGTAGTGAGGTCTGCACAACGCATCACCGGGGGCAAACTACCTGCCCTCCAGGACACCTACACCAATGTCACAGGAAGGCCAAAAAGATCATCAAGGACAACAACCACCTGAGCAACTGCCTGTTCACCCCGCTATCATCCAGAAGGCAAGGTCAGTACAGGTGCATCAAAGCTGGGACCAAGAGACTGAAAAACAGCTTCTATCTCAAGGCCATCAGACTATTAAACAGCCATCACTAACATTGAGTGGCTGCTGCCAACATACTGACTCAAATCTCCAGACACTTAATAATTAAAAATGGGATGTAGTAAATGTATCACTAGTCACTTTAAACAATGCCACGTTATATAATCGGCCATCACTCATTGCCAGGTCGCAATTGTAAATGAGAACTTGTTCTCAACTTGCCTACCTGGTTAAATAAAGGTTAAATAAAAAAAATCCATATATTTATATGTACATATTCTTATTAATTCCATTACACTTATGTGTATAAGGTAGTTGTTGTGAAATTGTTAGATTACTAATTAGATATTACTGCACGGTAGGAACTAGAAGCACAAGCATTTCGCTACACTCGCATTAACATCTGCTAAGCATGTGTATGTGCATGTGACCAATAACATTTCATTTTATTTGACTAATACAACTCACATTGCAGTGAAAAAAAGTCAGAATATCAATCTTCAATCGTTTGGCTGATAGTTGAATCGTTTGATTCAGGTAGAGTTCGATAGAGGCAAAAATAATAGCTAATGTAAGCCAACTTTTGGTCAGCAACTGCTGTTAGATAGTAATAACAGCCACCTCGCTATCTGACAGATAACTAGAAGCTGGAGCTGACCTGGCTGTGGTAGCTACTAGCTAGCGTAGCTTATTCATTCACCTCAGTCGAGAAGGGATAAAACATTAGCTAACGTCACATGTCAGTTACTATACTAGCTCAGCACTACGAATAAACACTTGTTTCGTTTTTTCCAGCTATATCAGTCAACTAAAGAGTAGACCGTTTCTGTTCTGCTACCTTTTACAACTTGGTGAAAGAGTGCAACAGGAACACACTGAACCATGTTCAACTCTCCCGTGCTGGTCCAGCCAGCCTTCCAGAAGCTTTTCCTTCACACAGCCTGTCAGCCAGCTCTGTGGTGTCAGCGCAGTCCTAAATACAGTCGGATAAACACCCCAAACAGCCTACCCGACCTGTCGGCAGCATCTGCATGGTGCTGCCGATAGGTAGTAATTTCAGAATGTGCAATTTCAGAATGAGCTCGTCCCCAGTGAGACGTCACCACTCTGACTGCCACCTCATTAGAGCAGGGGGGGGGGTGCTTCCCACAAAGGTTGATTGACAGGGCACTTTAAGCTACCCGCTGGGAGAGATGTTGCTTGGGCCTGGGGCGAGGGCTGAGGTCCAAGTCTTGAGAAGAGATGGAGGCTGGGCCCCAAAGAACAAGGCTAATTATCCTTCATTGTGTGTCTTGCCGTAGTACCGACTCTTTTATGCTCTCACTAACTCAACACAGACAGAGAATGTTGTGTGTCAGCTAGTGGGGATAGCAAATACATTAATGTTGCTTTTGTGATTTGATTTATTTGACAGAACTTCTCTGTGATTGAGGGAACTACAATGAACAAAAATATAAATGCAACATATAAAGTGTTGGTCCCATGTATCATGAGCTGATTTTCCATACGCACAAAAATATTATTTCTCAAAATTATTGTGCACAAATTGGTTAACATCCCTGTTAGTGAGCATTTCTCATTTTCCAAGATAATACACCTTGACAGATGTGGCATATCAAGAAGCTGATTAAACAGCATGATCATTACATAGGTGCACCCTGTGCTGGGATGATAAAAGGCCACTCTAAAATCTGCAGTTTTGTCACACAACACAATGCGACAGATGTCTCAAGTTTTGAGGGAGCATGCATACTGCAGGAATGTCCACCAGAACTGTTGCCAGAGAATTGAATGTTTGTTTCTCTACCATGATCTACCAATGTTGTTTTAGATAATTTGGCAGTACGTCCTACTGGCCTCAGAACCGCAGACCACGTGCAACCATGACAGCCCAAGACCTCCACATCTGGCTTCTTCACCTGCGGGATCGTCTGAGACCAGCCACCCGGACAGCTGATGAAACTGGGTTTGCACAACCAAATAATATTTCCAAAAACTGTCAGAAACCGTCTCAGGGAAAGCTCAACTCATCATCCTCACCAGGGTCCTGACCTGACTGCAGTTCGGCAACGAAATCGACTTTAGTGGGCAAATGCTCATCTTCAATGCACACTGGAGAAGTGTGCTCTTCACAGATGAATCCTGGTTTAAACTGTACTGGGCAGATGGCGTTGTGTGGGTTAGCGGTTTGCTGATGTCAATGTTGTGAACAGAGTTCCCCATGGTGGCGGTGGGGCTATGGTATGGGCAGGCATAAGCTTATGGACCATGAACACAATTGCATGCGCAGAGATAGCATGACGAGATCCTGAAGCCCATTGTCGTGTCATTCATCCGCCGCCATCACCTCATGTTTCAGCATGATAATGCAAGGCCCCATGTCGCAGGGATCTGTACACATTTCCTGGAAGCTGAAAATGTCCCAATTCCTCAATGGCCTGCATACTCACCAGACATGTCACCCATTGAGGAAGTTTGGGATCCTATGGATTGACGTGTTATACAGCGTGTTCCAGTTCCCGCCGATATCCAGCAACTTCGCACAGTCATTGAAGAGGAGGGACAACATCCCACAGACAACAATCAACAAATCAAATGTATTTATATAACCCTTCTTACATCAGTTTATATCTCAAAGTGATGTACAGAAACCCAGCCTAAAACTCCAAACAGCAAGCAATGCAGGCGTAGAAGCACGGTGGCTAGGGAAAACTCCCTAGAAAGGCCAAAACCTAGGAAGAAACCTAGAAAGGAACCAGGCTGATCAACTCTATGCGAAGGAGATGTCTCGCTTCATGAAGCAAACAATGGTCACACCAGAAACTGACTGGTTTTCTGATCCACGCCCCTACCTATTTTTTTAAGGTATCTGTGACCAACGGATGCATATCTGCGTTCGCAGTCATGTGAAATCCATAGATTAGGGCCTAATTAATTTATATCAATTGACTGATTTCTTTATATGAACTGTAACTCAGTATAATCTCTGAGATTGTTGCATGTTGCATTCACATTTTTGTTCAGTTTAGTTTTATTTCAGAACATTTATAAAACAAAACTACATAATGTATTGATAAGTAGTAGAAACAAATAGTTATTCATAGGTTATTACAGTGCAATTAACATTCTGTAGTAAATATGCAACTTCATGTGCTGTAAAATATCGTTCTACCAATAGAACCTTGGGCATTGTCTGCTTCATGCAGGTTTATAGGCTTCAGATGGTATCCATCTATAGAACTCCAGCCTATTGCATTATGGGTTACATAGTTGCCACGATCGTTGGAAGCATACTCGGACCAACGTGCAGCGTGATCTGGGTCCCACATCTTTTATTAGAAATAAGTGAACCACACAACAAAACAATGAAGACTAAACGAAACGTCACGACAATGGAGTCCTAACATGCAACTACACATAAACAATATCCCACCAAAACACAGGTGGAAAAAAGCTACCTAAATATGATCCCCAATTAGAGACAACGATTAACAGCTGCCTCTAATTGGGAACCATACAAAATCACCAACATAGAAAACAAAACTAGAACCCCACATAGAAATAATAAACTAGACTAACCCCCCAGTCAGTCCTGACCTACTCCACCATAGAAAATAACGACTCTCTATGGTCAGGATGTGACAAAAGTGTACATTTGTCCTTGCCTTTGTTTACATTGGTTTACATCACATATTGTTCTCTGCTAGTTTCGAAGCTACCTCCATTATAATCATTTTCTGAACATAAGTGACTGGTTACATGGACCCAAGATAAGCCAACTCTTGGAGTACAAAGTATGTTCAATGTACTGTTTCCAGTTAAAGTAATTTTAATCCAGGGTCCCTGTAACCAATTAAAGACAGACTGCATCAGGCCCCTTTTGTAAACAGGAACTCAGCAGAAACTCAAAGCCCAAGAGTTACTTTGTGTGCGTGTTTGTGCGAGAACATGCGTGTGTGTGTGTGTGTTTAGGGAAAGAGATTGGCCTGGACAGCATATGAGCCAGATCTCTGTAATTGGGATTCATTACCAATGTGTCATGAATGGGTGAGCTGCTTTTCTAGCCTGGTAAGACTCACCATTTGAACTCTGCTCACAGTAACAGTGTTGCATGTTAGTGCATGTTTACTGTATGGTATCTCTCTTCCGTGTCCATGCAGATAACCTCAGTGAGGCAGGGTCACAGTGGGATTAAACTTTCCCACAAAGCCATGCGTTTATGTAATGTGGATATAGGATTTCTGCTATCCTACATGAACTATTTGTCATGCTCCTAAAAGGGCTAAGAGATAAGAACAGGATTGCAGAATTAGGTGTAATGGGTTATGATGCAGTTAGAATGCATTGTAAGACTTGTCATGAGCACCTATAGCCCTGTTGTAATGTCTTATAATCATCCCATATAGATTTTGACTAAATACTAGCCATTTTTAATTAGTTGAAATGTTGACAGAGATATGAAATAATATACTCCTTATTGCAAGACATTAAAAATAGTTTATACCGAGTTAAAAACCATAAGGTCACAGGTAGGCCAAAAAGAGCATGAAGGACATCAACCACCCGAGCCACGACCTGTTCACCCCTCTATCATACAGAAGGCGACGTCAGTACAGGTGCATCAAAGCTGGGACCAAGAGACTGAAAAACAGCTTCTATCTCAAGGCCATCAGACTAGCCATTACTAGCCGGCTACCACCCAGTTACTCAACCCTGCACCGTAGTGGCTGCTGCCCTGTGTACATAGACATGGAATCACTGGTCAGTTTAATAATGTTGACATACTGCTTTAGTATTTTCATATGTATATACTGTATTTTACTGTATTTTAGTTAATGCCAATCTGACATTGCTCATCCTAATATTTATTTTTCCTTAATTCCAATGACTAAATATGTGTATGTGACTAGTACAATTGTATTTGATTTTATTATACCTGCAGGCTTTAAATAAAATGTTACCGGATTACTCAACAAGCCCTTCCAAAAATGAGAAATTCTGTATGGTGTTTGCATCTCTCAAACTTTCTATGTCTATATCATTGGTTTACGAAATAATTTCTCGAAGTTCCTTCTCTCATATTCTGTTGTCTTACATTTCTGATGATATGCGTCGATGGGGTAAATGAATGCAGACTGCTGAGAGACTGCAGTGCTTTACCCATCAGGGTGTGGAACAGGCTTGCAAATCCGTGTGTCTGCATGCATGTGTGTGTGTCTGTGTTTACTTCCACACGCAAAGGTTCCGTAACGCCCTAGCATGTTATAACTACATGGTACATGCGTGACAAACACACTGCAATGCCACAGAAAGCAGAACTATAGTGTTGACCAAGACCAGTCCGCTCACCATTTGTACATGCAGGCTGACGATGCACAGTGTGGTGCACTGCTACAAACCAATCCATACAAACATTGTGAAATGTTTAACTGAGGATTGCCTATAGAGGAATATATATGGGTAATTCCCTTAGGAACAGTAATCCTTAGTAATATATAATAATATATGCCATTTAGCGGACGCTTTTATCCAAAGCGACTTACAGTCATGTGTGCATACATTCTACGTATGGGTGGTCCCGGGAATCGAACCCACTACCCTGGCGTTACAAGCGCCATGCTCTACCAACTGAGCTACAGAAGGACCACTAGGTTTAGTCAAATTTACTCTGGACCCTTCCTGTTTGGCTCAGCTGATGGCAACAAGCATGATGACCTCATCACAGCACTTGGTCATTGGCCTAGAGACCCTCTATCATTTGGCCAATCGTAGATTGATTTGGTGACGTTAGCTTTAAAGTCTATCAGGTTTGATAGGGAGGCGGGACAAAGCGCGGGCTGACGTCAACGATAAGTCTATATAGCGCAGTGGTTGGCTAGACTGGCTAATATAGAGGACAAGAAAGAAATATTAAAAGTATACAACAGAAAAATAACAATAGATACAAATACTTATATTCGAATTAAATAACAGAAATGGTCATTCATAATGTCTAGGTTTTCTATGTTACTTGCTTAAGCGCATCGATCAGCGCAAATAAACAGCTCTAAACTTTTTCTATCCCATTAACTTTACCCTCCCCATTTAGTTGCTGGTTGAACTTAATTTGCCTCCTCTTTCATACTCGCCATGTACAGGTTAAACTACAGGTTAAATATAATTTTGTAACAATGTCCTTACATTACCACAACTGCAAAAGCGAGCGGTTAAAGAACATCAAATCCTAAATGACAATTTTTATAGGACCATTACCGCCGCTGTCAGTGCCGCTGCATGCGTCTGTGGATTGGCGAGGCGTTATTTTTCTTCCATTCGACTGCCTACTCCCTGTCAGCAGACCTCCCCTAAAGAGCTATTGGATGCCGCAGCCCTGTCCTTAAACAGCTGTTTGGTGTTTTCCAACAGCACGATTCGACTAAACACGGTGTCAATCAAATTTAGACACTGCCATGTAGCTCCTTGGATCCATGAAATCTACTGGCTACTGTACTCAAATGTGTCCTCTGATTGGCTACATGGACTAGTTGTCAAGGGTTTGGGCTTCATTCACCATTTTGCGACTGTAGTGTAGAATGTACCGAACAGTAGTTTTACCTCCTTTAAGTTGCTTTACAGACGAAAGATAATATGACAGTCCGTTAATTGTCAACCCTGGATTTCCGACTTTTGGCCAACTATCAATTTTGTTACTGACTCGATAAATATCTGCATTGAAAATAATATTGTGGTGAGTAAAACCTACAAATCTTTCTTCTGCAGCACTGCAGTAGCCTGTTTTGCTTTATCGAGATGTTACGTTGTAGACGTTGTCTATAGTAAGCACCCTTTGTAACTACTAATGAAATATAATTTTCCTAGCTTGTATAATACACTGCGGAGAGAAGCAAAGAGAGGATTGGATGCCACACTTCATTGAAAAGGGTGTACCGAACAGTAGGGTGGATTGTCAGCCTAAAACTTTTCTCCCAGAAAATATTCAACGCCATAACTGTCGTTATAAGAGTGAGACTTCCTAGAAGTGTTTTTCTTCCGTTGCGATTGAAGGCAAAACCTTGGAAGTCAATCTGAATCACAGACATAGAGTTTTTAGCATTATTATCCCTCCATAGGCTACTATTCGTCATACAAAATGTATATTTCCATCTGTCCTTCGTCTGGGCTTGTGGGCCTCGTTTCTACGTTGTGTCCACAAATGTTACTTTTTATTGTAACTTAATGTACAATGTTGCAGTTTGCACTCGTCGGGAAATGTGTTACTAAGTTGCATCCATTATCGTCAACATTTCACAGCAATTGTCACACGAATGAATTTACCACATAATTACTTTGGTTTCTGTCGCGCGATGTAATTACATATTGTTTGATTTAAGGACGCCTACTTGCTGTCTGTTTGTAACACCCCGTTATACTTTGTTCCACAACACCATATATCGGAATAATGGGCCTTTACGTTTTTAATATCACGTGTAAATGTTGCAAGAATAATATTTTTTTCTAAGCGGCCTTGTGTTGTTTGGCCTGCGTCACTGGACTTCCCGGCCCTGTTGTGTAGTAAACTGATAGTAATCGCAAAGCACTACGACCAATAAGAGTGCTTCACACATAAACAGCACGGTACTATTCAGCAAAACTAACAGTGACCACATTCTTGCAATCGTTTGCATTTTACAGTACTTCAGTTTAGGCTTGTAGTTTAAAAAATAAAATAAAAATCTACATTCAGCCTAAGTCTACTTTAAGTACGTGACATGTGTACATTAGCCGGTAGTTGCACTATAGGTCCATATTCTCCACCAGTTATCATAGTTTTATAGTTATATATTTATGCATCGAAGCTGTCGAGGTATAAATTCATCCCACTGGGCACGCACTGGTTAAATTAACGTTGCTTTCTCGTCATTTCAATGAAATGATGTTGAACCAACGTGGAATAGCGGTTGAATTGACGTCTGTGCCCAATGGGATGTTATGCTAATATGGATTTTCATAATGCTCTAATAGGACATTACAACAAGTTCTCCAATGGTGACAAATGGCAATGCTTGGGTTATACAGCGTTGATATGGCAACATTTATTGAACATTGAATCAACACCAGATTGAACATGAATGCAATATTGACAAATGGATAAGGCTCCTACATTTACAATGGAAATGCCATTGTGCCTTCTCTCAAAGTTATCATTATGACACACCCACACACTTGCTGGTGTGCATAATGCACTTTTGAATAAACAATGTGCACCCTTCCAACAAATTATTTTACGATGACAGTTCTTTGAATGCAATCTCAAGTCTCCTGAATATAATTTGCATAACACAGATACTGGGTTGTAACTGTGTGTATTATCAAACGGCAGTTTACATGCTGTGTGGTCACAACAACACAGGTCTGTAGTTTCTTATTACAAGTAGATGCCCTGGAGTTCTGTAGAGCTCCAAATGCCTGGACGTACATGACATTGTAACAACCTAATATTCAATAAATGTCATCATTTCTCCCAGCCATGTTGTATATGTCTCAAACATACCATGACATGTAGCATTAAATCCCATGTGATTAAAGCAAAACTGATACTCTGCTAAATAATTTGGTCTCGACTTTGATGTTTGTATTTGGTCGTGCACTATAAGATGATTAGGCTTTTTGTTGAATCACTTTGTGGTGTTGTCTGAAACTGAGGCCGATGGGAACTGTGTACTGGAAGAAACAACCCATGATGTAAGAAAGATAGGCCTACAACACTTGACGCTGCCTGTTTCAATGGAAAACCCAAACCAAAACTGTTGGTTTTCAGATAGTTTCTTTCATCCACATAGGTCAGCATTCCACGACATGGATGTTTTCCCTGGCAGTGGAAAATGCCTCTAAATGAGTGGTTGGTATGAAATCTAAGGAGAAAGAGAGGGCTAAAGAGACAGGGTAATAACGTAGCAGGAAGTTAGGTAATGGTCCATGACAGGAAGTGTGGATTGTAGGGGCGGATTGGTTCGGCTATGAAATAGATAAAGGTCACCACCGAGAACGAGTGAGAGAGAGGGGAAAAGAACGCTTGAGTAAGAGAGAGAGAGAGAATGAGAGAAATGCGAGTGAACAAGAAGGAATTCCCCCACCTCCACTGCCTTAGCCAAGAAACCAGCGCGTGTGTGTGGGGGTGCAGACTCATTTGGAAGTGCTCGTCCAGACACACTTCCAAATGTGCCTGCCGCTATTCTGCTATGCTATATTGTTATATTACTTTACACATTATATAAGATTGCTTCATTATGGTTTAATGTGTATTCACACAGTGTTAGGTGTATAATTATATATAATATAAGCTACATTATGTAATGTACGCATTGTACACTGAGTATACAAAACATTAGGAACACCTTCTTCATTTTGAGTTGCAACCCACTTTTGCCATCAGAACCGCCTCAATTCGTCTGGGCATGGACTCGACAAAGTGTCAAAAGCGTTCCACCGGGATGCTGGCCCATGTTGACTCCAATACTTCCCACAGTTGGCTGGATGTCCTTTGGGCGGTGGACCATTCTTGATACACAAGGGAAACCCAGTAGCGTTGCAGTTCTTGACACACTCAAACAGGTGCGCCTGGCATCTACTACCATACCCTGTTCAAAGGCACTTATATTTTTTTGTCTTGCCTGTTCACCCTCTGAATGGCACACATTACACATCATTGTTTAAATTGTCTCAAGGCTTTTACAATCCTTCTTTAACCCAGTCTCCTTCCCTTAATATACACAGATGATTTATTTAGTTATTTTATTCAACCTTTATTTAATAAGACAAGTCAGTGAAGAACAAATTCTTATTTTACAATGATGGCCTACCGAGGTCAAACCCTCCCCTAACCCGGACAACGCTGGGCCAATTGTGCGCCGCTCTATGGGACTCCCAATAACGACCGGTTGTGATACAGCCCGGGATCTAACCAGGGTCTGTAGTGATGCCTCTAGCACTGAGATGCAGTGCCTTAGACCGCTGCGCCACTCGGGAGATATGATTGAAGTGGATTTAACAAGTGACCAATAAGGGATCATAGCTTTCACCTGGTCAGTCTATGTAATGGAAATAGCAGGTTTTCCTAATGTTTGTAATAAAATAGTAATACCCATTACTTATTGTGTTGGGTGATATATCATTCAATAATGAATGTATTACCAAAGGACAAAAAATACATGGTTTTATGGAATAGGCCTATAATTGAAATCATTTTTTTTAAACGGTCCTTTTTACTTTGACAGCAACTTCACCCCACCTCAGCCATTTTCTGGTGAATGGGCTTTTTATAATGTCACAATGCATTTATCACATGAATAATCCAGTCCTCTTTATGTTCTGCTGTGTTTCAGGATCTGGAATAAGGTGGAAAGAGCTGGAGACAGAAAGAGGAAAGGGCGGGATGAGAAAGAGAGGAGCTGGAAGAGCAGGGAAATAGAGGGAGGAGAGCAAGAGGGGCTGGACGAGCAGGGAAATAGAGGGAGGAGAGCAAGAGGGGCTGGAAGAGCAGGGAAATAGAGGGAGGCGAGAGGAACTGAGAATCTGGTCTCTGGAAAAGTAAGCCACTGTAAATCGTAAAGCAAACGCCAATGCAGAGATGAAGCCGATTAAAAAGCAAGGAAGGCGCTCGCCCCCGTCGACCCGGGCCAAAGGTGGGAAGAGACGCGGGGCGGTGGACAGTGGGGAGAAAAGAGACTCGGACGAGAACAGAGACCAATCCCCTAAAAGTCAGACCCCACCCCAAACCTCATCTCACTCAGAGTCTTCTCAGGAAGAGTCGATGACACTTACGGCTAGGGCCACGCCAGAGAGGGAGGTCCACAGAGAGGGGCCCCAGCTCCCAGAGACAGCGGCCGCAGCAGCAGGGTCCCTCCCTGGGAAGTCAGAGGACTCCCGCCCGGGGAGTGTCAAGTCGATGAGCGCCCACAGCACAGACAGCAGCAGCAGCGCCGCCAGTGCTGCCAACAGCCCCAACCCCTCATCCAACCGCAAGACAGCCACCTTCAAGGCCCGCGTCCCCAAGAAGAAGTACACCTCTGAGCACTGTGCTGCTGCAGCTGCTGCCGCCAGCAACCACGGATACCATGGCAACCCCGGCACGCCCCCACTGAACAGCAGTAGTGCTCACTGTGGTAGTAACACCGGTAGTCAGTCGTCGGGCTTATCTTCGGGGCCCGGGTCGACGGCGAGTGAGGGCGGTTTGCTTACTGACATCAACAGTCAGACCAGGAGACCACTGGAGGACTACATTACCACTAAAGCTCCACCACAGGACAGGGACAACACACCTGGACCCCCTCCCACAGGGGACAGAGACAGGAGAGGCCCAGAGGGAGGCAGAGAAATCTCCCCCAGCCCTGTCCGCTGCTCCTCTACAGACACAGCCAGCGAACACGACCCTGACGTGAGCGATCTACGCCGCCCCAACTTTCCCCACACCAACCCCAACACCGAAACACACACACTGGACCTGGTGCAACGTGGCACCCCACGCACTCCGACCCCACAGAGCCTGTCGGACGCGCTAGCCGACGCCCTGGCAAAAGGTCTAAAGAACCAGCGGGTGCTAGCCAGACAGGCTAGGAGGAGAACTGGAAAGTGGGAAGAGGAGAATGGAAGGGGAGTGGGGAGGGAGAGCATGGACTCGGTGTTCCGAGCGGGTGTGGTGCGGCGGGTGAGCGGCGAGCACGGCAGCCTGGAGGTGCAGCTGAACGGCGAGAAGGAGCTGTACCGCTACCCGTTTCGCGAGGGCCCCCAGGGGCCCGTGGACATCATCATGGACGCCCCGCCGCCCGGCTCCCAGGCCGTGCCCATCGGCACCCCTGTGTGCGTGCCCTTCGGAGGCAACGAGGACGGCGGCACCACAGAGGCCCAGCGCCAATGGTACCGAGAGGGCCTGGTCACCCAGGTGGACTCCCACCCGGCTGTGTCCTACCCCTATAGAGTGTTGTTAGAGGACAGAGCGCCCCCAGGGGATGAGGAGGGGGATGGCAGGGTGGGCACTCCGACCGCTGTGTGGGTGTCCCGTCAGAGCCTCCGCCTGCTGGTGCCCCCCTGGGACCTGGACCTGGGACCCTCCGGAGGGGGGCGAGAGGAGGGCGATGCTGCTGCCGAGAGGGGGAGAGAGAGGGAGAGAGAAAGAGAGGACAGGGAAGAAATAGAAGTGGAGCCAGAGCTGTGTTTCCTCAGCCATGGGATGGGGCTCAGCGCAGCTGTGGCTGGGTCTGTGTTGGGGAGGCTTTCATACCCTGGAACGGCCCCCGCCTCCTCGTCTTCCTCCACTGTCAGCTCCCCCGTCACCCCTGCCTCGGTGCTGAGTCTGGTGCCCGGAAGAGACTGGGAGCGAGAGAAGGACCTGGTGGAGAGAGAGCGGGAGCTCCAGAGGAAACAAGAGAGAGATAACCGAGAGAGGGCCAAGCAGCATCACCACTTCATGCCCCTGACCCCAGAGGAGGACATAGAGGTGTCCCACTTCAGCATGGTGCCCATGGGGGCGGCGGGAGGTGCGGCCAAGGCCCTGGCGGTGTCCCAACACAGGCACATACTCTCCAAGCCGCCCCCGGGCTACCTCAGCCCCCACCTGTCCGTGGTCCGGGGCCTCGGAGGCACCCCGCTGGTGGGCCCCCACTTGGCCCTCAACCCCCACCCCCCTGCCTCCCCCACAGTGCTAATGGGCCTGGAGTCGGGAGCCCTGTCAGCGGGGGCGGCCATCATCGCCACCACTCAGCTCCCACTGCCCTCCTCGTCCTCCCGCGGCTCCCTGGATAAGCCACCCTCGTCAAACACCAACTCCCACGGTGCATCTGGAGGGGGTGGAGGCTCGGGTTTGGCGTCCTCGTCGCGCTCCCGCACCCCTCTCACGGTGGCCCAGCAGAAGTACAAGAAGGGCGACGTGGTGTGTACCCCCACGGGCATCCGCAAGAAGTTCAACGGCAAGCAGTGGAGGAGGCTGTGCTCCAGAGAGGGCTGCTCTAAGGAGTCCCAGAGAAGAGGCTACTGCTCGCGTCATCTCTCCATGAGAACTAAAGAGATGGAGGCCAGCGGAGGGGGCAGAGACCGTGGCGGGGCCAGCAGTACGGGCACCCTAACCCCGTCAGACCTGAGGCTGGGTGGTGGCCGGACCAGTTCGGAGTTCGACTGGGACAACACGTCGCGAGACAGCAGCGAAGCGAGCAGTAGGGGAGGGGATTCACGCCCCCGCATGGTCCTGCCCTCATTCCTGCCCCAGGACCTATCACACTTCGACTTTGATGAGTGCGAGGCGGCCACCATGCTGGTGTCTCTGGGCAGCTCCCGCTCGGGCACGCCCTCCTTCTCTCCTATCTCCAACCAATCGCCCTTCTCGCCCACGCCGTCGCCCTCTCCATCCCCGCTCCTCAGCTTCCGCCCGGCCACCTTCAGCCCCATCACGGCCCCGCCTTCTCTCACCCCTCGCCGCCACCGCCATCTGAGCGGGACTAAGATGAGCACGCCGGGCTCGGAGCGCGAGCATCACCTGTCGGGCATCGTACCCACCTTCCAGACCAACCTCACCTTCACCGTGCCTATGAGCCCCAGCAAGCGGAAACTGGATGCCCTTCCTCCGCCACTGCCCCTCCCCGACCAGCAACTAGGGGGAGACTATAGGGCTCCGGCCAGCCGCCTTCAGGGTGCTTTCCCCTCAGAGCCAGCCCACCACCCCCTCCTCGCTCTCCTTCCCCCGGCCCTGGAGCGCCACTAGCCGACCCCCGTCCTCCGCTGCCTCCACCCCTCCGCCCATGCTGGTGTCCCCCACCCCTCCCTCCCCACTGCCCCAGGACCCCAGCCCCCGCCGCATCGTGCCCCTGCGAGACTCCCCCGTCATCGTGAGGAACCCCGACGTCCCCCTGGCCAAGTTTACAGAGGGACCCTTAGGGAGGAGGGGAGGAGGGGGCTGCTCCTCAAGAGACCACAGCCAGCCCCTGCATCTTGCCACCGGCCTCCAAGCACCCGTGCCCATCAACGGCGCCGTCACCAATGGAGCGGTCCTCATGCGAAACCCCGCCTCCACCCTGGTCCTTGTAACCTCCTCCCAGTCCCTGACCCCAGCCGTCACGGGACGCCCTGTCCACTCCAGCCCAGCCCCCAGTGGTGGCTCCGCCTCAATGTCCTCTACTGGCTCCGCCCTCTCTAGCTCTGGATCAGGCGGTAGGGAGTGGGAGAGGAAGTCTGGAGGGCATCAGGACGCCATTGGAGGGACACTGCCCCAGCCGGTAGCCTGCCACCCCTCACCCACTGCCCTGCTGCCCCTCATCCTACCAGCCGAGTCCCCTCAACCTGCACCCCGCAAGGACATCATCATGGGACGGCCCGGGACAGGTAACACCACAATCATTATAGGGGTATATAGGAGTTAATATAAAGGGGTTTATAAACTGAGTGGTTCATGCCCTGAATGCTGATTGGCTGACAGCTGTGGTATATCAGACGGTATACCACAGGTATGACAAAATATTTATTTCTACTGCTCTGATTACGTTGGTAACCAGTTTATATGTGGTATATGGCCAATATACCACGGCTAATGGCTGCATTCAGGCACTTTCGTCGTGCGAAAGAACAGCCCTTATCCGCGGAATATTAGCCATATACCACACCCCCTCGTGCCTTATTGCTTAAGTATAGGATTTAGTATATAGGGGTTAGTATATAGGTGTTAGTATTAGAGGTCGACCGATTATGATTTTTCAACGCTGATACCGATTTATTGGAGGACCAAAAAAAGCCTATACCGATTAATCGGACAATTTATATAATATATATATATTTATACAATATACAGTGGGGAAAAAAGTATTTAGTCAGCCACCAATTGTGCAAGTTCTCCCACTTAAAAAGATGAGAGAGGCCTGTAATTTTCATCATAGGTACACTTCAACTATGACAGACAAAAAAAATCCAGAAAATTACATTGTAGGATTTTTAATGAATTTATTTGCAAATTATGGTGGAAAATAAGTATTTGGTCAATAACAAAAGTTTATCTCAATACTTTGTTATATACCCTTTGTTGGCAATGACAGAGGTCAAATGTTTTCTGTAAGTCTTCACAAGGTTTTCACACAGTTTCTGGTATTTTGGCCCATTCCTCCATGCAGATCTCCTCTAGAGCAGTGATGTTTTGGGGCTGTTGCTGGGCAACATGTACTTTCAACTCCCTCCAAAGATTTTCTATTGTGTTGACAAATGATTATGTGAAGATTGATTGTTTTTTATAAGATAAGTTTAATGCTAGCTAGCAACTTTAGTATATAGAGGTGTATAGGGGTTAGTATATAGGGATAAGTATATAGGGGTCTATATGGGTTAGTATATAGAGGTGTATAGGGATTAGTATATAGAGGTTTATAGGGGTTAGTATATAGAGGTGTATAGGGGTTAGTATATAGAGGTGTATAGGGGTTAGTATATAGAGGTGTATAGAGGTTAGTATATAGAGGTGTATAGGGGTTAGTATATAGAGGTGTATAGGGGTTAGTATATAGAGGTGTATAGAGGTTAGTATATAGAGGTGTATAGGGGTTAGTATATAGAGGTGTATAGGGGTTAGTATATAGAGGTGTATAGGGGTTAGTATATAGAGGTGTATAGGGGTTAGTATATATAGGTGTATAGGGGTTAGTATATAGAGGTGTATAGGGGTTATTATATAGAGGTGTATAGGGGTTATTATATAGAGGTGTATAGGGGTTAGGGATATATAGACATCATAGTAACATACATCAGTGATAAGGGAAATGGGGAGAGTTATTATTGGAGGGATGGTAGAAATAATTCACCACAGATTGAATGTGACCACAGAAAGGCTGTGTAATTACTGGCGTTTACCTTGCTGTCTACGGGGTTGTGTGGATCTAAACCATGCCAGGAAAATGCACCCCCACATCGTAACAGAGCCGCCAAGAACTCTCATTTACTCAAGTGTTTCCTTTATTTTGGCAGTTACCAATGTGTGAAAATGAGTGACTTCAGTGACAAGAAATGTACATTTGTACTTTTGCAACATGGCCGCAAGAATGCTCTGTCAGGCATTACGTAGTAGGCAGCTAAATATAATGTTGGCCTGTTATGTCTTTCAGAATGTGTGTGGTGTGTGGTTTGGTGTAGGGTGGGGTGGGAGGGGGGATGTCAACGAGTGGGTGATACAGGGTGTTGGTCTGCGAGCAGTTTCAGTTAAACTCTTAAAAGGAACGTGTCTAGACATGCAAGGCTGCTGACAAATGCACACACACACACACACACACACACACACACACACACACACACACACACACACACACACACACACACACACACACACACACACACACACACACACACACACACACACACACACACACACACACACACACACACACACACACACACACACACACACACAGTCACCCAGTCTCTCACACACACACACACACACACACACACACACACACACACACACACACACACACACACACACACACACACACACACACACACACACACACACACACACACACACACACACACACACACACACACACACACACACACACACACAGTCACCCAGTCACCCAGTCTCACACACACACACACACACACACACACACACACACACACACACACACACACACACACACACACACACACACACACACACACACACACACACACACACACACACACACACACACACACACACACACACACACACACACACACACACACACACACAGTCACACACACAGTCACACACACACAGCGCTCAATATAGCAGACAACACACAACCTCGGGCAAAGCACCAAGGGCAAGTCCAGTGTTTCTTTTTATCCCACTGAACTGAAAGAAGTAATCATATTGCAGTGTTGTCATGGATACTTTGTCTCTCTATGGAATTAGTGCAGTTAAACTTAGAACTCTCTCTGCTTGTTGGATCGTGCTTCTCTCTGCGTTTCTATCAGTTATTCTCTATGGGGGCGAATCCTAACTTCCACTTCAAATGTTCACTTAGTCCCATTGAAGTCAATGGGAGATTAAGTGAACATGTAGATTAAATGGAAGTTAGGATTCGCCCCTATGCTTCCGCTCCTAACTTTCGTCTAGAATCTAAAACCCCATAGACACCAGTTAGTATTTTCAATGTAATACTCTCTCATTGAACAGACCCCAGAGTTCAGAGCTAACCCGTCTAGACCAGTAGTCTCAACGTGTGTGTATGAAATGACATGCTCCCCCCCGTGACCCTCGCGCGTGTCATGAGATTATCTGAGGAGGGCTTGCAAGTTAACCACTTCAAACACTTCTGAGAAGAAACCCCTCTCTCTTGTAAACACAACTCATTCATCCTTCCTCGTGTACAGTATTCTCACCTGACCGACATCGAGTCAAATGGCATGTTATTTGTCACGTGCTTCATAAACAACAGGTGTGGACTTAACAGTGAAATGTTTACTTACGGGTCCTTCCCAACAATGCAGAGGGAAAGAAAATAGAGAAATAATAGAAAAGTAAAACACGTAGTAACATTACATTTACATTTACATTTACATTTACATTTACATTTACATTACATTTAAGTCATTTAGCAGACGCTCTTATCCAGAGCGACTTACAAATTGGTGCATTCACCTTATGACATCCAGTGGGACAGTCACTTAACAATAGTGCATCATGAGTAGTAATAAATACTCAAGGAGCAAACGATAACTTGGCTTTATACACAGGGTTTTATTTTAATTTTATTTAACCTTTATTTAACTAGGCAACTCAGTTAAGAACAAATTCTTATTTACAATGACGGCCTACCTGAGACGACAACATAGCAAAGCTGCTACACATGACAGCATAGCATGGTAGCAACACAACATAACAACAACATGGTAGCAACACAACATCGTAGCAGCATAAAAGGTGGTAACAAACATTATTGGGCACAGACAACAGCACAAAGGGAAAGAAGGTAGAGACAACAATACATCACGCGAATCAGCCACAACTGTCAGTGAGAGTGTCCATGACTGAGCCATTGAATGAAGAGATGGAGATAAAACTGTCCTGTTTGAGTGTTTGTTGCAGCCCGTTCCAGTCGCTAGCTTGCAGCGAACTGAAAAGAGGAGCGACCCAGAGATGTCTGTGCTTTGTAGACATTTAATTAGGTACCAGTACCTAGTCGATGTGTAGAGGTACGAGGTAATTGAGGTAGATACTGTATGTACATAGAACTAGGAATAAAGTGACCGATAATAATAGCAGCAACAGCATATGTGATGAGTCAGAAAAGTTTGTCCAAAAATGTATGTCAATGCAGAGAGTCCAGGTAGCTATTTGGTTAACTTTTTAACCAACTACTGTATTTAGCAGCCTTATGGCTTAGGGGTAGAAGCTCTTCGGGGTCCTGTTGGTTACAGACTTGGTGCATTGGTACCGCTTGCCATGCAGTAGCAGAGAGAACAGTCTATGACTTGGGTGGCTGGACTCTTTGATCATTTTCAGGTCCTTCCTCTGACACCGCCTGGTATAGAGGTCCTTGATGGCAGAGAGCTCGGCCCCAGTGATGTACTGGGACGTACGCACTACCCTCTGTAGCATCTTGTGGTCGGATGCCAAGCAGTTGCCATACCAAGCGGTGATGCAACCAGTCAAGATGCTCTCAATGGTGCAGCTGTAGATCTTTTCCAAATCTTTTCAGCCTCCTGAGGGGGAAGAGGCATTGTCGTGCCCTATTCAGGACTGTGTTGGTGTGTGTGGACCATGATAGATCCTTAGTGGTGTGGACACTCAGGGGTCACTTGAAAATGTCAGGGGAACAATCTCAACGTGACTCAAAAATCGTAAAAGAAGTTGCAATGTGTGAAACCTCATATACTGTAAGTACAGTATATGTTGTTCTTGACCAACTAGGTTGTCATTGTAAAATATAATTTGTTCTCTATGTACTTGGAGAAATATCTTAATCAATTGAAGCATATTATATACTAACCAAGACCTATGTTCCTTTTCAAATAAGACCCTGTATATTAGTATTCCATTTGGCTGCATGACTGTTAACCAGTGTTCATTCCGACATGGTGGGTCACTTCCCAATGGGGCTGAGATGGACATGACTAAAGACTGGGCTCTAACAGGAAATATTTTGTTTTTCTTAAGGGTCACAAGAGAATTCGCATGGCAGTGTGGACACGCCGTCATGGCACAAAGACAATTTGGGAACCACTGCAGTTAACCCTCACTATTTGAGTTGTTTGTTTTTTTTAAATCACCAACTATTCATATTATTTTCCTCCCGAATCCGCCTTTTCCTCCCACAGTATGGACCAATGTGGAGCCCCGGTCAGTGCCAGTGTTTCCTTGGCATTCATTGGTCCCTTTCCTGGAGCCCAGCCAATCGAGTGCGGCTGCCCAGCCCACTGATGGCCAACAGCTTGTCAATCAGAGCAACGGTGAGGATTTGATCAACACTTGTGTTGAAATAAATAGGCCTATTCTGACCAGGTTGCATACACAACTCATATGTGTTGTACTTACTTATATTGTAATGATATTTATGGGGAAAAGTGTACAGTATACCGCATTGCATCTTTCACTATTTGCTGCATCACTTCATAAATAAATAACTGTTGAATAACTGAACTAAAATAAATAACTCACAGTACAAATACGAAAAACTTTTATGTTGGTGACCTGCCTGTTTTTTGCAATTACATTGATATTTAATTACATGGATTACATTGAGTTTATTATTTAGTCCAAGAATCATAATTTCTCTCTGAAACCATTTTATCTACTTAATGTAAGGGATAATCAACAAGGAGCTATGTGTTCTCTGGGAATAATGCATGGTGCGGAAGGTAGGTGCCACGACACAGAGCAGAGTGATAATTACCAACCAGTCATAGATGACGGATGACAACCAACCAGGATCCACCAACTAACTCCCCTCTCTCTTGGTCAGAGCCTCGTTGTGGGGTGGCCCTAGTGAGTGACGGACGGATGGGCCCACCAGATGCAGGACCAGGGTCTCCATCCCGCCCACCGCCCTCCTCCAATGACAACAACCCCCAAGCTGAAAGAGCAGAAAGAGGCGGAGCCGACAGCGAGACGGAGAGCGATGCAGATGACCCGTACGTTTTTTCTAGGTTGTTTAATGGTCGTTCGAAAGTGTGTCATCTGTTGTATTGCAGGTGACACACTACAAGTGGGATGTAAAAGGAAATAATGTTGTCTATAATATTTGAATGCTCCCCTAGGGCTTTCTAGAATAGTCTTTCACAAAGGTTTGCGTTGCCTTAGGAACCAGGAAAGACCGGTTCTCTTTCAATTGCTCTAGCTTCATTGATTGTTGAATAAATTTAGTTTGATGGAGAGACCTACATAGAGCAAATGTTATAGCTGTGTTTGTATACAGTAGAATGTACCACTTTAAACCCCCAAATGGGCTTAGAAATTAAGTGATGAAGAAGGATAAAGCTTTTTGCCCCACTCAACAATTCAAATCAAATCAAATTGTATTAGTCACATACACATGGTTAGCAGATGTTAATGCGAGTGTAGCGAAATGCTTGTGCTTCTAGTTCCGACAATGCAGTAATAACCAACGAGTAATCTAACCAACTACTACCTTATACACACAAGTGTAAAGGGATAAAGAATATGTACATAAAGATATATGAATTAATGATGGTACAGAACGGCATAGGCAAGATGCAGTAGATGGTATCGAGTACAGTATATACATATGAGATGAGTAATGTAGGGTATGTAAACAAAGTGGCATAGTTTAAAGTGGCTAGTGATACATGTATTACATAAAGATGCAGTAGATGATATAGAGTACAGTATATACATATGAGATGAGTAATGTAGGGTATGTTAACATTATATTACGTGGCATTGTTTAAAGTGGCTAGTGATACATTTTTTACATCAATTTCCATTATTAAAGTGGCTGGAGTTGAGTCAGTATGTTGGCAACAGCCACTCAATGTTAGTGGTGGCTGTTTAATTTAACAATTCTTAATCGTGGTATGTTACTAAGGGCATATTCTCTTGAAGAAATAGCCTATTAGCACAGAATTGAAAAAGATTAGAAAATCTGCCCTTTTTTCTGGTTCTCCTACACATTAACACATTATGTTTTTCTCATTGGCAGGCCATATTCACATTAAGTTTCTGATTGGCAGGCCATATTCACATTAAGTTTCTGATTGGCAGGCCATATTCACATTAAGTTTCTGATTGGCAGGCCATATTCACATTGAGTTTCTGATTGGCAGGCCATATTCACATTAAGTTTCTGATTGGCAGGCCATATTCACATTAAGTTTCTGATTGGCAGGCCATATTCACATTAAGTTTCTGATTGGCAGGCCATATTCACATTAAGTTTCTGATTGGCAGGCCATATTCACATTAAGTTTCTGATTGGCAGGCCATATTCACATTAAGTTTCTGATTGGCAGGCCATATTCACATTAAGTTTCTGATTGGCAGGCCATATTCACATTAAGTTTCTGATTGGCAGGCCATATTCACATTAAGTTTCTGATTGGCAGGCCATATTCACATTAAGTTTCTGATTGGCAGGCCATATTCACATTAAGTTTCTGATTGGCAGGCCATATTCACATTAAGTTTCTGATTGGCAGGCCATATTCACATTACGTTTCTGATTGGCAGGCCATATTCACATTAAGTTTCTGATTGGCAGGCCATATTCACATTACGTTTCTGATTGGCAGGCCATATTCACATTACGTTTCTGATTGGCAGGCCATTTTCAAATTAGTTTCTGATTGGCAGGCCATATTCACATTGAGGTTCTGATTGGCAGACCATATTCACATTACATTTCTGATTGGCAGGCCATATTCACATTAAGTATCTGATTTGCAGGCCATATTCACATTGAGTTTCTGATTGGCAGACCATATTCACATTACATTTCTGATTGGCAGGCCACCTGGCCATGCTGCTGCTCCAGTTTCAACTGGCCTGGGCCCTAGGACCATGTCCCAGGACTACCTGACATGAGGACTCCTTGCTGTCCCCAGTCCACCTGGCCATGCTCCTGCTCCAGTTTCAACTGTTCTGCCTTACTATTATTCAACCATGCTGGTCATTTATGAACATTTGAACATCTTGGCCACGTTCTGTTATAATCTCCACCCGGCACAGCCAGAAGAGGACTGGCCACCCCACATATGCTCTCTCTAATTCTCTCTTTCTTTCTCTCTCTCGGAGGACCTGAGCCCTAGGACCGTGCCCCAGGACTACCTGACATGATGGCTCCTTGCTGTCCCCAGTCCACCTGACTGTGCTGCTGCTCCAGTTTCAACTGTTCTGCCTTATTATTATTTGACCATGCTGGTCATTTATGAACATTTGAACATCTTGGTCATTTTCTGTTATAATCTCTACCCGGCACAGCCAGAAGAGGACTGGCCACCCCACATAGCCCGGTTCCTCTCTAGGTTTCTTCCTAGGTTTTGGCCTTTCTAGGGAGTTTTTCCTAGCCACTGTGCTTTTACACCTGCATTGTTTGCTGTTTGGGGTTTTAGGCTGGGTTTCTGTACAGCACTTTGAGATATCAGCTGATGTACGAAGGGCTATATAAATAAATTTGATTTGATTTGATTTGATTTGATATTCACATCAAGTTTCTGATTGGCAGGCCATATTCAAAATTGTTTCTGATTGGCAGGCCATATTCACATTGAGTTTCTGATTGCCAGACCATATTCACATTGAGTTTCTGATTGGCAGGTTCTTTCCGGGTGTAGCAAATGATCCTGCCCCGTCTACAGGCACTATGAAGAGGCGGACTCAGTCCCTCAGTGCTCTTCCAAAAGATGGAGACAGAAAGGTGAGCTCTCTGCTTGACTGTCTCTGGTTTTTATTTTATTAGCTCTGTCTCTCAGTCCAATATCTCTCACTCACATACAGAATGTGTCCCTCTCTCTGTGTGCCATTAGCTCAAACTTGAAATTGCCGTTATCTACAGATCAAGGATCAGATTACATGACCCCCAATGTCAATCTTACCATTAGGGGGATAAAGAATATCTGACCCTGTATCAGTGGTTAGGGTCAAATTCGAACTACTCCTTGTGGCTCATTGCTTCCATGTACCCTCTTACCTCTCTCTCTAGATATTACAAAAGCAATGCAATTAATGTGTTAGTCGTCCTGCAAACGATTATTGCGATGCAAACAATTATCGCAAACACTGATCAAGGACGAGGCTGCTGGTATGGTTACTGATCCTTCCTCATAATTATTTCTCTCTCTCTCTCTCTCTCTCTCTCTCTCTCTCTCTCTCTCTCTCTCTCTCTCTCTCTCTCTCTCTGTGTCTTAGAGGGAAAAGGACCACATTCGGCGGCCAATGAACGCGTTCATGATCTTTAGCAAGCGTCACCGGGCGCTCGTGCACCAGAGGCACCCCAACCAGGACAACCGCACGGTCAGCAAGATCCTGGGCGAGTGGTGGTACGCCCTGGGGCCACAAGAGAAGCAGAAGTACCACGACCTCGCCTTTCAGGTACATACCAATGATGTATAGTGCATTCAGAAAGTATTCCGACCCCTTGACTTTTTCCACATTTTGTTACGTTACAGCCTTATTCTAAATTTTAAAAATCCTCATCAATCTACACACAATACCCCATAATGACGAAGCAAAATCAGGTTTTTAGAAACTTTTACAAATGTATTAAAAATAAAAACAGATATATCACATGTACATATTCAGACCCTTTACTCAGTACTTTGTTGAAGCACCTCTGGAAGCAATTACAGCCTTGAGTCTTCTTGGGTATGACGCTACAAGCTTGGCACACCTGTATTTGGGGAGTTTCTCCCATTCCTCTCTGCAGATCCTCTCAAGCTCTGTCAGGTTGGATGGGGAGTGTCACTGCACAGCTATTTTCAGGTCTCTCCAGAGATGTTAGATCTGGTTCAAGTCCAGTCTCTGGCTGGGCCACTCAAGGACATTCAGAGACTTGTCCTGAAGCCACTCCTGCATTGTCTTGGCTGTGTGCTTAATGGAAGCCGCTGTGTTCCTGGGGACCTTCAATGCTGCTGAAATGTTTTGGTACCCTTCCCCAGTCTGTGCTTCGACACAGTCCTGTCTCGGATCTCTACGGACAATTCCTTCGACCTCATGGTTAGTTTTTTCCTCTGACATGCGCTGTCAACTGTGGGACCTTATATAGACAGGTGTGTGCCTTTCCAAATCATGTCCAATCAATTGAATTTACCACAGATGGACTCCAGTCAAGTTGTAGAAACATCAAGCATGATCAATGGAAACAGGATGCACCTGAGCTCAAATTTCAAGTCTCATAGCAAAGGGTCGGAATTCTTATAAGGTATTTGCAAACATTTCTATAAACCTGTTTTCACTTTGCCATTTTGGGGTATTGCTGAGGATTTTTATTTATTTAATCCATTTTAGAATAAGGCTGTAACATAACAAAATGTGGAAAAAGTCAAGGGGTCTGAATACTTTCCAAGGCACTGTATATAAACCCTTTATGACTGACAGGGGGCGCTGTATTGAAGCCACTGCACAGTCATCTTGGTTTCTCCTCCAGTGTAATTTTTTGGGGGGAAGCTATAGAAATGCATTTATTAATGTCTACATTCATTTTTTGCATGTTTATTCTATTACAGACACCCTAATGCATACTTTTAAATTATATTTTGTTAGCTAAATTATTTTTTATTATTTTTTTTATTGTCTTTTTTTTAAAGAGTTCTAATGTTACTGTCCCCACTACAGCAAAAAAAAAAAAAAAAAAAAAATACTTATATAAATGTAATTTTGTTCTTGAAACTGTATAATTCCATTCATTCCTATGGGGGACTGCTCCTACTGGGGGAGTGCCAATATGGCCGACCGGTGGCTTCAAAGCCTCTCAATGGCCAATACATAGCATCAGCAATCCAGGGTTTATGCACATCATTGGTACATAGACCATACAGCACAAACTGATCTGGGAATAATGATTATGTTAATATCAAAAGATTATGCTGTTTATTGTGCCTTTCAATACACCCAAGGACTGAACCGGGGAATAGGATATTCGGTTTTCTTTATGTCCTTCCTTCTATCCTTTTCATGTTATGACTCCTTTTGACTGACTCCATTCTCCCTCCCTCCATTCCTCCCTCCCAGGTGAAGGAGGCTCACTTCAGGGCCCACCCAGACTGGAAGTGGTGCAACAAGGACAGGAGGAAGTCTATCTCTGAGGGCCGAGGGACCCCGGGGGCCAAAGAGGCACGCGAGAGGAGCATGTCGGAGAGCGCAGGTCAGTGTGTGTGTGTGTGTGTGTGTGTGTGTGTGTGTGTGTGTGTGTGTGTGTGTGTGTGTGTGTGTGTGTGTGTGTGTGTGTGTGTGTGTGTGTGTGTGTGTGTGTGTGTGTCCACCATTGGTGTGTGCGCATTTGTGTATGTTTATTTATCATCTTAAGGTCTTACACTTTACTTCCAGGAACATGTACATAGTAGTGAGAGAGGACTGTAATGAAAAGTGTTACCTACTTATTGGTATGTGTCTGTGCTCCACTCCTCTGAGGGTGCGTGTGGGTGGGTTTGTTTTTCCCTGTGCTTGTACAAGCTATTTTGAATCATCTTGGTTGTGTGTAATTGTGTGATTGTGTGCTTGTATGAGTGCGTTTACTATTTTTAAATGTCTTGCATGCATTGTACGCTATTGGCCTGTTTCCCGGACACTGGACGAAATGGCAAGCTCAATTGAGAATCTCCATTGAAAGTGCTTTTTAGTCCAGCACTACGTTTAATGTGTGTCCGGAAAACCAGCCTTGTTTAATGTGTATGTGGTTTTACTAAGACTCTTTCTCCCCCTCCTCCATAGAGCCCGAGTCAGTGTCTCAGGGCATGGAGTTGAAGGGTACGGCAGGCCCGGGCTGGCCTGGGGGTTCTGAGCATCATGTGGGGGACTACAGTGGCCAGCTCCCTCGCACCCGTGCCTTCTCCTATAGTGCAGTACACAGCCTGGAGAGGAGGGAGCGTGCCAGAGATGTGGAGAAGGTACAGGACTGATATAGTTAGTGGCATCCCGTTTTCTTCTGTTCGACCTGTTTTGTGCGCCATTTTCCACTGCTTATCCTTTTTGTTTAGTCTTTTCTTAATCTTTTTTTCCATCTTTCTTCTCTCTCTGTTTAGTAGTAGTTCTACACTAACAGACTGCATTACATTATATCTCAAAGAAGGGAACTCACCCACTTTTATTACCAATGTATGGCGCCCACACCCAGGTGATGCACGGCGGCCAATGGGGCCGTGGAGCTAACTTCTGGCTCTGCATTTCTCACCCAGTTGTGCCTAGAAGAGACCGGCTCGTTCCACAGCCACCCCCCTACTCTCTCCCTGGCACAGTGTGGGGCCAGCGAGGACGTGACCAGCGACGAGGAGCGCATGGTTATCTGTGAGGAAGAGGGGGACGATGATGTCATGGGTGAGGTCACAAACATATTTAGGGGGTGTTAGTAAATTGGCTCTGGAGTGCCATAGTGTGCTCTGTGCGTTTGTATAGTCAGAGCGTTTCTCTCTCGGAGCTTTCAGAGCTCACACTTTCAGTGCAGTCAAGCACCCAAGCTAACTGGCTAAAGTTGGCTAGCTTGCTAGCTACTTCCAGACACAAATGAGAGAACACCTCACTCTGGCCATTTTACTCTAGAGGGTTGGTGACTGTGACTGTGCTGCTTGCAACAATTGAATTACAACTTTTACTGACACCGTTCATATTTAACGGGTGTTGCGCATTCGTAAGTTCATCAGTTATTCTGTGCTCTGGCACACTAGGACGAGAGTGCTCTAAAATCGGAGTAGATAGCTAGAGTGAATTTACAAATGCACCCTTAGTGTGGCTACCATAGAATTAGGGATTAGAATTTTAAAAAAATATATAGGAAATTCATCACCTACATGTATGCCTCTACTGCCATTCATTCCAATTAGACTGGTTTGGATTTCTCCCTGACCAAAATGGCTGCCATTATCATCCCTTTCTGGAACTTTGAGGGTTAATGACATAGCTCCTCTAGTAATTTAATAGGATCTCTATGACATCCACTGTCGCATTCATAGAAATAGAATAGATTCCCTATTCTGTTTCTACAGTTTTAAAACTGTTCCTGTTCTATGGCTCCTCAATGTCTTGCACATGTAGTCTGTAGATGTTTTACAACAGGAATAATCTCACAGATAACTCATTTCCCCCTAGCTGGGATGTTGGTTGTCTGTCTCATATTCGTCCATTTTTAACGGCACGCACCCTATTGTTTCATTACTGTCTTTTGTCACATTTGATTGGACCTATTGCTTCCTCTTTATGTCCAGAGGACTCGTGCCCTGAAGGATCCATAGACCTCAAGTGTAAAGAGAGAGTGACTGACAGTGACGAGGATGAGCCGGATGGACAGGTACTCTACACGTTTAGCCGTATAGCCTCTTTAGCCTTTTGGACTGTAGGTGCTATTAACTAGTTACAATTTAGATTTCATGGGTAATGGAGCTGCCAAATGAAGTAGCATTGTCCTACTGAACAGATATCTAGTAGATTCGATTCCTACTATTTCTTCTCACCCATGCTAAGGTGGTGTGAGTCTGATCAAGTTTAAATTCTACATTGGTGCACTAAGAGAGTTAATTCAGGAGGAACCTTAGTTAACATTTCTCTTTGATCTCTCCCCCTCCAGCAAGCCTTCCAGCCAGTGGTCCGTTCCTCTCTCCCCTCCTCCAACAACACCTCCCACGCTGACTCCCACTCCGACTCTACCAAGGGGGACACAAAGGGGAGCGCCGGAGAGAGCTCTGAGAGGAAGAGAAAACGAGGGATGGAGGGAGGAGAAGAGGGAAGTGGAGAATCAAAAAGAGGAAGGGGTGGAGGGGGTCACGTTCCTTCTAATTCCATCCCTGGATCGGCGCCCATCACCTCGACCCCTTCTCTGGGTTATGGACTCACCCAAGTGCTCGGTGCAGTCCGGATGGCCCCCACCGTGGTGACCAACATGGTATGCCCCATTACCAGCATGCCCATCCCCATCGCCAGCAAGCCATTGGAAGGCTCCATTGCCCTCAGTGCCCTGCCTGGGGAGAAGAAAGCCATGCTTCTGATTGGAGGACCGGGAGCAGGCGGCAGGCCTTTCACAGCAGGGGGTGGGTACTTGTCCTCGTCCTCTTCAAATCCCGTGAGTGTGGGGCCGGGGGGGCTGCAGGTCACCAGTCTAGTGCTGGACGGTGCTTTCCCCAACCAGTCTATAAAGCTTATAGCCCCGTCTCAGCCTCTCTTAAGCTCCACCCACAGCACCCTACCTTTCCCCCTCCCCCTGCTGCAGCCCCAGTTCCTTCCTGCCGGTTCTCTCACCCCCCCTGGCGGTGCCAACCCTGGCCTCACCCAGGTGCAGTATATCCTGCCCACCCTGTCATCTGTCAGCACCAACCCCAAGACCCCCTCCCCCCAGCTAACCCAGCAGCCAACCGGCATCCGCACGCTGCCCTCCACTCCGCCCACACATGTCTCCCTGGCCAATGGAATACATTCGGGGGCAGGAGTGGAAATAAGATATGCCACAGTGGGAGGGGTCAGCCCTGGAGAAAGAGGTGAGAGAGAGGAGAGATTGGTCGACAGGGATGGAAAAGGGGAGGACCTATGGAAAAGGGGAGGATACTTTGTTATATACAAGGGGATATGTTTACGACCATCCAAAATTCACAAGTCTAAGTTTTATTTTTGGGGGTAAGTTAGTTGAATGCTCCTTCAAGCCCCGAATAAGTACAACCCTCTGGTTAGTCGAGCACTTTAATGTTACCTGTCACTGAGAGATTCATCACCTTATGGTTGTCACCTTGTGGTTGTCATCATCATGTTAACACAGTGTTACCTAAACCAACATCTCTCTCTCTCTCTCTCTCTCTCTCTCTCTCTCTCTCACACACACCAGTCCAAGCCCAGTCTCCAGTCTTGCAGAGCAAGATGATGGTTCCCATGGCAACAGTGAGAACTGGCTCTACTCCTCCTCAGCCCAGCTGCCTGGTGGCTCCTCCCCTTCCTGTGCAAAATGGTGCTCTACTAGGAAGCAAGGTAGCGATTATTACACACAAGCATTACATACAATATAACAGCAACTCTCCGAATAAATGTGTTGTTACTGCGGGAATAATGACACACAACCCATGCTCCAAGCAGCTGATGCATGGGGACCACTAGCCTCTTGGCTCACCTGTTGATGTGTGTGTTATCCTGCACAGATTATCCAGATCGCCCCCATGCCGATGGTCCAGACAAATGTCCACTCTGCTGGAGCAGTGCTTCCTGGGAGTCCCTTCCCTGTATCCATGGCAACAGCCACGGTGATGACTTCGGGCATCACACCCCCTCAGACCGTGTTGCTAACCTCGCCTCCAACAAGGTACTCACTTTAACCTACGAGAAACGTCTGATTATGCAGTATATTATACTGAACAAAAATATACATAAGCGCAACATGTAAAGTGTTGGTCCCATGTTTCATGAGCTGAAATAAAAGATTCAATACATTTTCCATATGCACAAAAAGCTTATTTTTCTCACATTTTGTGCACAAATTTGTTAACATCCCTGTTAGTGAGCATTTCTCCTTTGCCAAGATAATCGATCCAGCTGACAGGTGTGGCAAATCAAGAAGCTGATTAAACAGCATGATCATTACGCAGGTGCACCTTGTGCCGGGGACAATAAAAGGCCACTCTAAAATGTGCAGTTTTGTGATACAACACAATGCCACAGATGTCTCAAGTTTTGAGGGAGCGTGCAGTCAGCATGCTGACTTCAGGAATGTTCACCAGAGCTGTTTCCATAGATTTTAATGTTCCTTTCTCTACCATAACCCGACTCCAACTTCGTTTTAGAGAATTTAGCAGTATGTCCGACCGGCCTCACAACCGCAGACCACATGTATGGCGTCGTGTGGGTGAGTGGTTTGCTGATGTCAACATTGTGAACAGAGTTCCCCATGGTGGCGGTGGGGTTTTGTTATGGACAGGCATAAGCTACGGACAACGAACACAATTAAATTTTATAGATGGCAATTTGAATGCACAGCGATACAGTGACGAGATCCTGAGGCCCATTGTTGTGCCATTCATCTGCCGCCATCACCTCATATTTCAGCATGATAATGCACGGTCCCATTTCGCAAGGATCTGGGCACAATTCCTGGAAGCTGAAAATGTCCCAATTCTTCCATGGCCTGCATACTGAGAAGACAGCTCACCCATTGCTCTGGATCCACGTAAAACACAGCGTGTTCCAGTTCCCTCCAGTATCAAGCAACTTCTCACAGCCATTGAAGAGGAGTGGCACAACATTCCACAGGCCAGAGTCAACAGCATGATCAACTCTATGCAAAGGAGATGAGTTGCACAGCATGAGGCAAATGGTGGTCACACCAGATACTGACTGGTTTTCTGATCCACGCCCCTACCTTTTTTTAAAAGGTATTTGTGACCAACAGATGCATATCTGTATTCCCAGTCATGTGAAATCCATAGATTAATGAATTTACTTCAATTGACTGATTTCTTCAAATTAACTGTAACTCAGTCAAATCTTTGAAATTGTTGCATGTAACGTTTTATTTTTGTTCAGTGTTTATGTCCCACTATTACTTTCACGTGGTTTTAATGACAAGAGAACCTCTGCAGACTTTTAGTTTATTGTGTCTGTGCCTTTGTCAATTGACCTTCATCAGAACAATGTGTACATAGCTGACCCTCCTGCTTTTTGGCTCTCCTTTACTCTAGGATCACTTATGTCCAATCAGGCACCGGTGGGGTCTCCACGGCAACAGGCCAGGCCCCTCCCTCTTCAGGCCCCGCCTACCTGCCATCGTCCCTGACTACCCTGGGCTTCACCGCCATCGCCCCGGCTGGCCAAGCCCTTGTGCACCCTCTCGTAGCAGGCCAACCACCCTGGCTAGCCCCAGCCCTTTCCCCTGGAGCCCCGGGGACTGGACGTCAACTCCTCACCGCCATTTACCCGGACCAGAACGTCACCCTGGCGCCAGATGGGGTTTCCATGACCTCTGTGCCCCCCAATTTGGCTCAAGAAGTGTCCGGCCAATCATCACGCTCAGCTGTCGGCGTCCAGGGTTCGGGGGACGTGACCCTGTCACATGAAGAGGGAATGCCACACCTGACTGCAGAGATGGAGCACAAGCCACAGGTGGAGGGCCAGGCCCAAAGGAAGACCAAGACACATATAAAGAAAGAGAGCATAAAGAAAGAAAAGATGACAGAGGATGTCGAGGCACATAGCAAACCCGGTGCTAACTCAATGGGTACGTCCAGCAGCAACACACCAACAGGTACGTCAAAACTGTAGTACGCCTGCCCTCACCCTCACTCTGTACCCTTTCCCCTCCTCCTCTCTTACCTCCATCTCTCCTCTCCTCACTTCTCTGCTTAATGCCTCTTCTGCTATAGTTGCCTCTTTTATAACTAGCTATGCTACTATATAGACTATATATACAAAAGTATGTGGACACCGCTTCAAAATAGTGGATTTGGCCCTGCTAGAGCTGTCCCTGTCATCTGTAAGTGCTGTTATTGTGCTTTGGAAATGTCTAGGAGCAACAACGGTTCAACCGCGAAGTGATAGGCCACACAGGCCCACAGAACGCACATAAAAATTGTCTGTCCTCGGTTGCAACACTCACTACTGAGTTCCAAACTGCCTCTTGGTGCAACGTAAGCACAAGAACTGTTTGTCGGGACCTTCATGAAGTGGGTTTTCATGGTTGAGCAGCCGCACACAAGCATAAGATCACCATGCGCAATGCTATGCGTCAGCTTGAGTGGTGTAAAGCTCGCTGCCATTGGACTCTGGAGCAGTGGAAATGCGTTCTCTGGTGTGATGAATCACCTTTCACCATCAGGCAGTCCGACAGACAAATCTTGGTTTGGCGGATGTCAGGAGAACGCTACTTGCCCCAATGCATAGTGCAAACTGTAAAGTTTGGCAGAAGAGGAATAATGGTCTGGAATAATGGTTTTTCATGTTTCAGGCTCCTTAGTTCCAGTGAAGGGAGATCTTAATACTACAGTATACAATGACATTCTAGACGATTCTGTGCTTCCAATTTTGTGGCAACAGTTTGGGAAAGGCCCTTTCCTGTTTCAGCATGATAATTCCCTGTGTACAAAGCAAGGTCCACACAGAAATGGTTTGTCGAGATCAGTGGAAGAACTTGACTGGCCTGCACAGAGCCCTGACCTCAACCCCATCGAACACATTTGGAATGAATTGGGACGCCCACTGCGAGCCAGGCCTAATTGCCCAACATCAGTGCCCGACCACACTAATGCTCTTGTGGCTGAATGAAAGCAAGTCCCCATAGCAATGTTCCAACATCTAGTGGAAAGTCTTCCCAGAAGAGTGGAGGCTGTTATAGCAGCAAAGTGGGAACCAACTCCATATTACTGTTCATTATTTTGGAATGAGATGTTCAACTAGCTGGTGCTTTTGGTCATGTAGTGTATTTTTACTAGGAATCATGAGCCGCTGTCGTGTCTTTTCCTGCAGGGAGTGAAGAAAATGGTGGTCGAGCCAGCCACGTGAAAGAAGAGAACACGGACGATGCCAGAGATTATGCCAAAGAGAAACAGACAGACGTGGATGGAGAGAGGGAGAGGTGGATAAAGATGGAATGTGGGACACCTGAACCAGAGAGGTCCAGGGAGACGGATGATTGGCCCCATGAGGGCCACAACAAAGGGGACAGTGGCAACGAGGGCCACAGCAAAGGGGTAAGAGACGACTCTATAGATATTACAAAAGCAATGCAATTAATTTGTTAGTCGTCCTGCAAACGATTATTGCGATGCAAACAATTATCGCAAACACTGATCAAGGACGAGGCTGCTGGTATGGTTACTGATCCTTCCTTATTATTATTTTCTTCTCTCTCTCTCTCTCTCTCTCTCTCTCTCTCTCTCTCTCTCTCTCTCTCTCTCTCTCTCTCTCTCTCTCTCTCTCTCTCCAGGCTGGACCGAGGGAACCTTCCCACCCTACTACAGGACAGGACACTCCTCCGCCTGCCCCACAGACTGACAGGGACGCACCCCCCTCAGCCAAGAAGACCAAATTCCGCCCTCCTCCACTCAGAAAGCCCTCCGACTCCATTGACAAGTGAGTGGCAGGGATTGGGGGAGGGAGCAATGGGAGGAAATGAAAACGTTACCATAGTTGACAGTAAACGTGTATTGACAGTTATGACCAATTGGAGAAGATTATGTAGCCAGGGAATCAGTTGGTTGGAGCTTGTTGCTTACATCAGTAACGTTGAGGGTTCGATCCAGACCCGGCGCCAGGATAAAGTGACTAAGGGGGCAGTTGTAATCGGCGAGAGGTTTCTGGGGGGGGGGTTCTTTCATTGGAATTGTATTGAATTCTGCTTATATCACACTACACCACAATAAACATAACGTTCACATGCAGAGGCTCCGAGATCATTGAGTGCTTTAGAAGTGACAGGTTGGAAATCGACCCTCTCTCTGCTGCGCTGTATCAGCGTAAAATAGGGGCTTTCTAGCAGTCGTAAGGACAAATATTCAGGAGGCAGGCAGGTAGAGGTGCAAATGAGTGTTGGATTTATTTACACAGTGCGGGTGTTTTGAAAGATGACGGTGGTATTTACAAATATATATATATATATATACAAAAAATAATCTCATCAGGCAAAACATGTCTTAACCAATAAAGCATTGGTGGGGTCTACCAGGCTCAAATACAACCTCCCCTTGAGTTACCATAACGTGAACTAACTAGAACATCCCCAAATGGCCATTCAAATACATTTGGTCAGTCCTATTCTCGGCACGCAGGCCAGGTATGTCCACCACAGGTCAAGTTGTAGAAACATCTTAAGGATGATCAATGGAAACAGGATGCACCTGAGCTCAATTTCAAGTCTCATTGCAAAGGGTCTGAATAATTATGTAAATAGGGTATATCTGTTTAAAAATGTTAAATACATTTGCAAACATTACTAGAAACCTGTTTTCGCTTCATCATTATGGGGGTATTGTGTGTAGATTGATGAGGACAGAACGTCATTGAATCCATTTTTAGAATAAGGCTGTAACGTAACTAAATGTGGAAAAGGTCAAGAGTCTGAATACTTTCAGAATGGGCTGTATGCACGCTAAAGCGCGCACGTTCACACGACATTAAACATGACGGAAAAACCGGACTCATGCTCTCCAAAACAAAGACAATGAAGAAATTGACAGTGAACTGGTAAATGCAATTAAATAAACCAAAAGTTCTTTATCACAAGTGTTGTGTAGTTTGTGAGCTCTCCAAACAACGTTTCCTTTTGGAGAATGAGAATGGTATGAATATATATTATATTGAATGAATTATCAGCATTTCCGTAACCAAACATTCTAAATTAATGGGGGAATATGTAGACATTAATAATAACTTCACTGATAAATATACACTGAGTGTACAAAACATTAAGAACACCTGCTCTTTCTGTGACATAGACTGACCATATGACATATGATCCCTTATTGATGTCACTTGTTAAATCCACGTGAATCAGTGTAGATGAAGGGGAGGAGACAGGTTAAAGAAAGATTTTTAAGCCTTGAGACAATTGAGACATGGATTGTGTATGTGTACCATTCAGAGGGTGAACGGGCAAGACAAAAAAGTGCCTTTGAGCGGGGTATTTAAGTGTCGTTGAACAGGGTATTTAAGTGTCGTTGAACGGGGTATTTAAGTGTCGTTGAACAGGGTATTTAAGTGTCGTTGAATGGGGTATTTAAGTGTCGTTGAACGGGGTATTTAAGTGTCGTTGAACGAGGTATTTAAGTGTCGTTGAACGGGGTATTTAAGTGCCTTTGAGCGGGGTATTTAAGTGTCGTTGAACGGGGTATTTAAGTGCCTTTGAGCGGGGTATTTAAGTGTCGTTGAACGGGGTATTTAAGTGTCGTTGAACGGGGTATTTAAGTGTCGTTGAACGGGGTATTTAAGTGTCGTTGAACGGGGTATTTAAGTGCCTTTGAGCGGGGTATTTAAGTGCCTTTGAGCGGGGTATTTAAGTGCCTTTGAGCGGGGTATTTAAGTGTCATTGAACGGGGTATTTAAGTGCCTTTGAGCGGGGTATTTAAGTGTCGTTGAATGGGGTATTTAAGTGCCTTTGACCTGGGTATTTAAGTGTCGTTGAACAGGGTATTTAAGTGTCGTTGAACGGGGTATGGTAGTAGGTGCCTGGCGCAACCCTACTGGGTTTTTCACTCTCAACTGTCTCCCGTGTGTATCAATGGTCCACCACCCAGAGGACATCCAGCCAACTTGACACAACTGTAGGAAGCATTGGAGTCAACACGGGCCAGCATCCCTGTGGAACGCTTTCGACACCTTGTAGAGTCCATACCCTGACGAATTGAGGCTGTCCTGAGGGCAGAAGGAGTGGTGCAGCTCAATATCAGGAAGGTCTTCCTAAAATGTTGTACACTCTTGTGTATATTTCACAGGGCATTGCTAAACACTGACAAACAGTTGACACAACAAAACAAATAGTGTGGCAGAATTGGCGCGAGTCAGTGTGCAATAGTGGAGAGGGACGTGGCTGTAGCACCTCATCGCCACACACCCCTCTCCTTATTCTGGTCTCAACATATTTGATGATGCTGGAGACACCTTCCTCATTCATAAGCAGTAACCTCAAACATTGTCAGGACGTAACAGTGGTCATTCTCCCTGCAACTGAAATCATTACCGTTCAGTATTTCCATCCACCCACATTAAAGGCACACACTACCCAAACTAATGGACATGTGATCCCCCCCCCCCCCCCTTAGGAACAGCAGAGGAGCCAGGAGACATTTCAGCATTTAATATGGCACCCGACCGGTAAACTTGACCCGTCTTGTATAAATCAAAATCAAATATTACAGGCGTATTACTTTATTCACTTAGCCTACCAGAGATGAGAAGCGTTTTTTTAACGCTTTTTATGGAAACCCAGAGGAGTCACACCTGACTGCCTCAGTGGCTTTACATAACCCCCCTACACACAACGCGGCGCGCTCTGTCCATTGTGCTGATACCTTTCAGAAAAACGGAGGAGGCACACCTTTGAAGTGAGGGGGCTAAGCCCTTTTTAGCTCCCTCGTGGAGTCGGTACGGTTCGATCCCAAAATGGGTCTCATAAAATCTAACTATATTTCAACTACCAGGGTCCTGTCGGGGTCCTATTTCGAGGAGCGCTTTGCCGAGCTGCCAGAGTTCAGACCAGAAGAGGTGCTGCCCTCTCCCACCCTCCAGAGTCTGGCCACTTCCCCCCGAGCCATACTGGGCAGCTACCGGAAGAAGAGGAGGAACTCCACAGGTGAGAGAGAGACAGTCAAATTTAGCCTGTCCTCTATACAAATTGAATCTCTAACATTATTGATATGATATACTTTATTGTCCCCAAGTGGAAATTTGACTTGGACAATAGAGAGTGCCTCTGGGACAAGTGATTATGTATATCTGTTCAGCCTGCATATAGGCACCATATAACGCCTCGTAGATGGCATCAGCTGGAACTCTGTTCAGTTCATGTGTGGGGTCCGATATGACCTTTCTGGCCTGTCTGATGATGGTCTCCTGGAAAATGTCCTGGAGAGAGGAGGGAAGTGTCATACCAATAATCTTCCCTGCTGTCTTGGTCAGTCTCAAGATTTGGGCTTGGAGGTTTAAGTTTAAGCCATATCTTGAAACAAGCATGACTAGGGAGAGATACATATTCAAAAGAAAATGTATTAAGAATCTAGCACAGCCACTAAAATGAATCTGAACGGATTTCTTTCCTCCGTCAAGACCAGAAATACATTATAATATTATTCTTAAAAACGCCTTCTCTTCATTCTATATCTGCCTCCTCTTTCTTCACTCACTCACCACCACCTCCTTTTCCTCTGTATCTTCTTCCTCCCCTCCTCTTTCTCTGTCTTCCTCCTCCTCCCCTTCTTCTGTATCACCCTCTTCTCTTCCTCTCCCATTTTCTTCCTCTCCTCTTCTTCTGTATCCTCCTCTTCTCTTCCTCTCCCCTTTTCTTCCTCTCCTCTTTTGTTCCTCCTCCTCTTCTCTTCCTCTCCTCCTCCCCTTCCCCTTCTCTTACTCCTCCTCCTCTCTTCCTCTCCCCTTCTCTTCCTCCTCCCTTTCCTCTTCTCTTCCTCTTCTTCTCTTCCTCTCCCCTTTTCTTCCTCTCCTCTTTTGTTCCTCCTCCTCTTCTCTTCCTCTCCTCCTCCCCTTCCCCTTCTCTTACTCCTCCTCCTCTCTTCCTCTCCCCTTCTCTTCCTCCTCCCTTTCCTCTTCTCTTCCTCTTCTTCTCTTCCTCTCCCCTTTTCTTCATCTCTTCTCTTCCTCCTCTTCTCTTCCTCTTCTCTTCCTCTCCCCTTTTCTTCATCTCTTCTCTTCCTCCTCTTCTCTTCCCCTTTTCTTCCTCTCTTCTCTTCCTCATCCTCTTCCTCTCCTTCTCTTCCTCCTCTTCTCTTCCTCTCCCCTTTTCTTCCTCCTCCTCTTCTCTTCCTCCTCCTCCTCTCTTCTTCTTCTCTTCCTCTCCTCTTTTCTTCCTCCTCCTCTTCTCTTCCTCTCCTTCTCTTCCTCCTCTTCTCTTCCTCTCCCCTTTTCTTCCTCCTCCTCTTTCTCCTCCTCCTCTCTTCCTCTTCTTCTCTTCCTCTCCTCTTTTCTTCCTCCTCCTCTTCCTCCTCCTCCTCTCTTCCTCTTCTTCTCTTCCTCTCCCCTTTTCTTCCTCTCTTCCTCCTCTACTCCTTTTCCTCATCCCCTTCAGACCTGGACTCGTCTGCAGAGGACCCCAGCTCTCCCAGGAGGAAGACTGCAGCTCGGAGCCGTCTCTCCAGCTGCAGCTCGGAGCCCAACACACCCAAGAGCGACGTCAAGTGTGAGGGGGACATCTTCACCTTTGACAGAGCTGGTAAATAGTGTGGAGTGTACGACAGTCGGTCATAGGTTATGGCTTGTATCCTAAATGGCACCCTATTCCCTACATAGTACACTACTTTTAGTAGACCCCAATAGCTTTTTCCTTAGTTACTCCCTTCCTCCTTGCATTCTTTTCTCAAACATTACTTTAGAATTTTTCGTTACCTCCTCTTTTCTCCATTCTTCCATTCTCTCACTTCTCTCAATCACCCTTCTCTCCTCTCACTCCCTCTTCATGTTACTCACTCCTCTCAATCACCATCTTTTCCCCTCTCTTCTCTCCTCTCATCTCTCTCGCATCTCATGTATCCCTCTCTAGTTGCTGAGTCTGAGGATGTCTTGGGAGAGATGGACAGAGTGCCGTACTCCTCTCTCCGGAGGACTCTGGACCAGCGCAGGGCTCTTGTCATGCAGCTCTTCCAGGAACACGGGTTCTTCCCTTCAGGTAGCCACCCGGCACCATCTGCTTCTCTCATTGACTGATGTAGCAGAATTGTTTACGCTCATTGGTCACTTTGTATACTGGCTTTGCGGTTGAGCAAGACCAGATTACAACCAACTAGTCTCTGATACAACCATGCGAATGCTGCACTGCAATTCTTTCCTTCAGAGGGCTCATCTGCTTTCCCTCCTCTCCTCCTCTAGCCCAGGCCACTGCAGCCTTCCAGGCACGCTACTCAGACACCTTTCCCTCCAAGGGGTGTCTGCAGCTGAAGATCAGGGAAGTGAGGCAGAAGATCATGCAGACAGCCACACCTGGAACCCCTGGAATCTCTGAGCCCGGCGGGTCAACAACAGACTCCACCTCCGTCGCCAACGGCTCCTCAAATACTAACACTCGAGATGGTACAGGGACGGAGCCCGGAGAAAGAGGGAGGAGTCCCGAGGAGCCCAGGAGTTTGGGTAAATTGTAGGAATTGAAAGAAAGAGGGATGGAAAGAAGGAGAAAAACAAGAGAATGGAGTAGATGGAGAGAAAGTGACAAAAGAGAGAGAGAGTGTTGTTGTGACGCACTGCATGTCCTTGTACATGTAGTAACAGGGCTTCAGTATCTCGTCGGCACAGTTCTGTACTGGCCGTACTCTCAGCACATTTGTAGTTTGATACAGAACATTCTGTGGTACACACAATTCTTTCTGTCTCTCTCACACATACACGCGCACCCCACCAACGCAGACTGTTACTCTTGGGTGGCAGTCACAAGCACTGTCACATGAAAGATGACCATACACAACGGCACGTTGTAACAATTTGTGCGGATGCAGTTTGCCATTGACTTGACTTCCCTCCACTCCTCAGCACAGTGGTTGGGATGTATCCAAATGTAACCTCCACTGAAATTCCCCTCTATGCTGCAACAACAGACAGCACTGAAATGGACTCACACACACAGTCTATCATTCTACTCAACATTCGCCTGACCAAGCCATTGGCCTGCACAGTTTTTAGCCATTGAAGAAAGTGAGTCAAGCATGGATACCATTGGCTCCCGATAAAGGGAGGCGGGACTCAGTGTGACAATTGACCCAATCCCTGGCCCAATCAGTTATCACTGTCACAGACAGGTTGAGTTCCTATTGGCTGGAGAGGATGTTGTATATTGGGGTTTCCCCCCCTTGTGGACACCATTATGAGATATGAAATATGTAAAGATTGAAGGGTGATGCGTGACAAAGCAACAAGCTCAACAATGGTTGGCTGTAACAGAGCACAGAGAAAGGCTGAACCAGACGATGGTCCATTCATTGGTCAACTCGAATGGAGGCTGCGGATTCCACCAAGGACACCGGAAGCAGATGATGTGACACGGCTCACTTGGCTCCCAAGTGACAGTTCCCAAGCAAAAGTAGATATTGAATCAACTTCTAGTAGTCACACAGTGGATATGTTGTTTTATCTTTTATTGTTGCAGTGGAAATAACACGTTTTATGTGGCCTGTTTTCTCTCGTGGCTCTTATTGGTGTTTCTCCAGCATAAACTTATATAAAAGGGGTTTTGAAACAGCCCACGCGAGCCCTCTTTTAAATTTTACTTTGGGCCATTTCCCCTCTCACATGACTTCTCAGTAGACACATAGAGGAGGGGGCAGGCAGTTTGTTTTTAAACGTTGAAATCAGGTGTTTGCACAATGTGTGGTCTTGTGACTGCAACTTAAATCAGGAAAGTATTGTTTTTAGAGATTGTTTCATAGAAATAACCTTGTTGTTATCAATCCCCCCTCTTCCATTTCTAGTCCCTTTCCTTCCCCCCTTGCTTCCTCTCCCTGCCCCTCTATCCAAGTGTTGTTAGAAAGTGCCCTTAAGCACTGGTCCAGGGTCAGTTCTGTTATGTAGCTCAGGATGGCTTTGGTTAGGGTTTAGTTCAGGGAAAGCAGATCTTAGACCAGCCCTGTAGGGCATTCTCTGGAGCCCTCTCTCTTCCCTCTCTGCCACTTTATTTTTTCCTTATTAAATGGTGCAATACGATATTTGGAATGGGTGGGTTATATGGGTCGGTGCCATAGATATTTGCAGTACAGTCAGAAGACCCATTCTAATAACAATGGCATAAGAAGAATGATCTGAGATTACTATATTTGAAGAGATAGAGCGTAGCTAACTCACTAAAGTCAAAGAAATTCAAATAGCACTTTTTGCCTCTTCACTTGTTTTGGGAAGAGTTGGGGTAGTTATGGATATACCTTTATTTCTCTGTATACAGTTGGATGTGTGAAAAATATATATATTTCCATATGTGCATATAGATGACGTGTGTGTTTGCGCACATGCATGTATGGAATCAGCCACACCCGGATTCCTTCACATACCATACAATAAGACATTATCAATCATATGTTCTTCACGTATTCTAGAGGCAGTATTTTTACAGTCACAAGGACTATTATATGACATCTTGATTTGTTATATTAATGAGATAGTCCAAGATCAAAGACAGAATTTATCAAAGATTTGTTGAATCTTGCAAAGGTGAGGCCTGAAATGATTCCATGAACATGCATGTGCGCACGCAAACACACAGACATACATACACACACATGTATGCGTGTACACTGTATGATTGTGCTTAAAATAAACTGTCCATACTTTGGAGAAGGAATTTTAGAATGAGAGAGATGAGTGTTAGCTCATAAACAGGCATGTTGACCATGTGCAATATTTCTAAACAAAACACAAAAAAAACTAAATATTGAAAATATTAAAGACCTAACACAATATCCTTTGTCTTTGTTCTGAGTCAGATTAGTGAATGTGAGTGTGCTGGTATAATGGAATCCATCTCTGTACAACTGACCCAAGATTCCAACGGAATTACCCCTGTAAGGTCTGTAATAACAAAGAACTACTTTATGCTATGTGGATGTAGACACCCCCATGTTTTGCCTAAAGGTGTGAGCCCATACTGATAATTGAAAGTATGACTAGAAGAGAATCTGAATTCAGTGAACGTCAACCAGTGACTCCCCAACACAGTCGACTATGGTTGCTTCCACAAAGTGAAATCACCAGTATTTTGAGATACCCTTTGTTAATTGATTTTCCATACACAAGTAGACATCTCACACCTGTGCCGTCAGTCATCTTAAAGTGGGATTACCTGGACTTTACTGCAATTACAATGTTAAGATCCTTCCTGCCAAGGCAGGTGGCGATATGAACTCATAATCTCACGACCGTTAATCCAAAACTACAGTTGGTGTACCAGACCATTCAGATACCTGGGTGACACTTTTTGCATCATCCATTAATTGACACCAGGCACTACATTTGAGTCACTTGCCACCTCTGACAACATTGTTGTGAATTGTGTGCATTCCTTGGGAACCAGACACCCGGGTTCGAGGCCCGGTCAGGAACCGCCCTGGATTTGCTACAATGGTGTCAGAAGTGGGAGACAACTGCTGTGAGGCCACCAGAGGGATGTGAAGGGGCTTGAAAGAAAGATTAAGGATTATTTGTAGGTGTGTGCTATACCGAACCCTTTGGATGTCCCTACCCCATTGAAACCCTAACCTTAACCCCATTAAAATGTAAAATGGTTAAGTTTAGGTTATGGGTTTGGGTCAGGGTAAAGGGTGCGGACGTCCCAAGGATTCCAGATTGCACTCACCATTATCTTTATGTGGAATTCTTACTTTCTCTCCTCTAATCTAAAACATTATTGGATTTGTAGTTTTCATGTCTGTTCTCCCTTTTGTTTACACATCATTATTACAGTCACGGTAGAAATCCCAGACCGAGCGCCACCTCTGGTGAAACGCAACGTTATTTTAGTAGTGTAGTTCTATAGGTATTTTCAAAGACACGGGAAGCAGCAGCCACGTCGAACTTCATTTCCCAGGAGGAAATGTAATCTGTCAGTTGTATACGATCTACGAGCTCAGACAGGCAGTGCAAGGGACGACTCATCTGAACGGTGTCAATTCTGTCTGTCTTTCAATGATTATTGCATTTGCAGTCAAAAGAGGCAACATTTAATCTCACTTGGCTATAAATAGTGAATCCCTAGCCCCCCGCCCGCTACCCTTGCACAGAGATATGAGCGGCAGCGGGCGGCCCAGAACTAGCTCGTTTGCTGAGCCACAAGGTGTTCCCGGAGCCACTGCAGCATCCACTGGATCAGCCGCTGCCGTGGGGAGCAGCACGGGAAAGACCGGGGTCCCGCAGGCCTCGGGGAGCAGTTCGTCTGGATGCTCGAATTTAAAGCTGTCCAGTAAGTTTATTTATTTTATGAAAAATATTGTATTAGATGATTAAAAGACACGCATTGCAGTCCAGTGTCCAATGTTGTAGCTAGTGTGGGCAGTTCTGCACGTTAGTTTGAAAAAGCAAGTTAGCTAGCCTTCAGTAGCTATCGTTGGCTAAACGGCTAACGTGTCAGTTAGCAAACTAGTTCACTTGTTAACCAACGCCAAAAATCAAGACATTCGCGTTAGTTAGCTAACCTTATTTAGCTTTCTTAATTCGGCAGCTGTCTGTGTTAGTTATGTTAGCTAGTTAATGTCATCGAGGTACCGTAACTAGCTAGTTAGCTAAATAAACAACCTTAACTACGTGTGCTAAGACATGCTAGCTAACTTGTAACCAGTAACTAGAGCAGATAGCTAGCGTCTAATATAGGTTTTAGGTGACTAGTTACCATGTAGTTTAAAAAGGGGATTCGATCTAGTTTCGCTAGTAAGCTATCTAGCTACTGTAGCTATGCTAACGTTAGTTACACACCGTTTGTACATGTTAACAAGCAAACTAGTTAGCGATAGGTAAAGAGAAATAGTTTCTTGGACTATCTAACGCGTTAACTGGCACAACAAACTACAGGCTAGCGTTAGCTGTCAGTTGGTACTATACGCTAGGTAGCCTAATTATTTGTTCATAACGGTTGACTAAGCTACTTGTAGCCAGCTTTGCGTTTCCAACACAGATTTATGTTAAGAGCACCCTTATCTATTGTTCAAATTAAGTCAATAGTGGATACTTATCTATCCAGTAGCCCAGACAAGTAACCATTCTTGAAAGAGCCCTCTCTCTATACATTGGCCGTTAATTAACAGGTGATACAGAACTTGATATAAAGTGACGAAACATGTAACCGAGCCAGCTGTTTTAATGTTAGCGAGCTAATCATTCTCAAAGTAGACTAGTAGATGACAAGCTGAAATACTTTCTCACATAGCACATCAACAACTTCCATGCATAGTTTGCAAATGTTTTTGTTTCATAGAACATGGTTACAATTTCTCCCTTGTAGTGCGAATTGGATGGCTTTATCCACCATGATGGTCCATGTTAGTCATGTAGAGTATATTATGTTGGCCGACTTTTCCCGGACCTTTTTCCCATATAACTAAAAATCCCGAAGCTTCTGCGTATGTGCAGATCACGTTCTGCTCGTGTTACTTTTATCCCTACTTCACAAAACACATTTTTGTGGTCCCCTTCACATTTCTCACTGTCAATCGTGAATGGTGATTTTCAGGTTTTACTGGTGATATACATTTAGATCTTCTTGAGTTATAATGTTGCTTCGAAGTAGCCAACAGTGTTGTTTTTAATGATTTGCAGTGAGCGAATTTTAGGCCAGATAGTGTTATTGTTTTAGCGTTACAGCTCATCTTTCTTGTTCTCATACAGTGCATTCAGAAAGTATTCAGACCCTTTCACTTTTTCCACATTCTCATCAATCAACACACAATACCACATAATAACAAAGCAAAAATAGGTTTTTAGAAATTTGCAAATGAATTAAAAATTAAACAAATACCTTATTTACATAAGAATTCAGACCCTTTGCTATGAGACTTGAAATTGAGCTCAGGTGCATCCTGTTTCCATCGATCGTCCTTGACATGTTTCTATAACTTGATTGTTTGGACAGGATTTGGAAAGGTGCACACCTGTCGAGATAAGGTTCCATCTTTTGACATTGCATGTCAGAGCAAAAGTCAAGCCATGAGGTCGAAGGAATTGTCTGTAGAGCTCTGAGACAGGATTGTGTCGAGGCACGTAACTGGAGAAGGGTACCAAAATATTTCTGCAGCATTGAAGATCCCCAAGAACACAGTGGCCTCCATCATTCTTAAATGGAAGACGTTTGGATCCACGAAGACTTAGCGCTGGCCACCCGGCAAAACTGAGCGATCGGGGGAGAAGAGCCTTGGTCAGGGAGGTAACTGCTGGTTACTGTATTGACAGGTGCGTTTGACATTTTACAGATTTCGATGCAACCCACTTTCAAAGCCTATTATTAGTAGGCTACCTTGCATCCATTCCTAGATTGCTGCACCACTCGGGAGCCCAAATGGAAAGAAACATTTGATGTGCTCATGCAGCCTACATGACATTTTCTTTACTGTAGTAAACTGTAATGAATAACAATTGCTTTTTGAATTTATCGATGATAAATGTCTTGTGGTTTAATTTATTCCACCACCAGCATTTTGTTCCCTATAGAGTGTGTATGAAAGGCTGCCTCTCTCAAGCTGTTCTCATTGTATGTATGACCTCTCTCCCACACAGTGCACACGTGAGTACCTGCTACTCAGGCTCCTTGGTGCCAGAACCAGTTCATAGTTATTGTAAAGAACTAATGGTGCTTTGAGGACGACTGGGAACTTGGGGGAGGGAATAAGGTGAAGGCATGACATCAGTGTTCTTCAGGTCAGAAAGATGCCTGAGGTTCCGACTTAGAATTCTGAGTTGGATGACCGTTCAAAACTATTTTTCCAAGTCAGAGCTTCTTTTTCTCTCCCCCCGGAGTTCCCAGTTGTTTTGAATGTGGCTTAAGTTATTGGCACTCCTGACTGATAAATTAATGGTTCCTTTCGTGTGCGTTATTGAACAGTAAGTTGCGTTCCATGTCACTGTATTGTATTTTCCAACACAGATTTGTATTTTCCTAACATTTACATTTAAGTCATTTAGCAGACGCTCTTATCCAGACGCTCTTAGGGAGCACACCATATTTCCCCTTGGAGTTTAGATGTCTCTAATACCGTCTGTCAGCAGCAAAGTGTGTTTTAATTAGGTAAATAGCCATAATTAGGTAAATAGCCATGTTGAAACCTACCTTAAACTAGAGTATATTTACTCCTGTTACTCTAGTTGATTAGAGTATTGTGATAACTGATATAAAATGCAACTAAGTAAACATTGTTTATTTGTGGAACACTGAAATCTTATCACGTGATAGTATTGTCTTGTCAAACAAGCACATGACATGGCACAGGCCAACACAAGTGTTGGATGGTTAGAGGAATCCAAGGTCCAGTCTTGTTTTCGTTTTTTAAAAGTATAAAGGTCTTTATTATGTGTAGACCACAGAAAACACATGTTTCAGCGTAGAGCCTTGATCGGTGTGTAAGTTATGGAAAATAATTAAACTCTTAGGTGTGGTCTCAAGGGTGAGGTTATCCCAGGTCACCACTTGGGGGGGTAGCTTATGGGTTATAATCACATCAATGGAGAAAAACAATCAAAGATGGTCATTGTACTGAATAACTTCTGAACACATTTGAAATAAGGTGGCAGAAGGGCAGGACAAAGGACAGGGTCCAAGCAAGGTGGGAGGGGGTGGCCTCATACAGTCAGGTAGAGGGCCCCCTCAGGCAGTTGAGAGGGAAGATAAGAAATGTGGGGTTAGCTGCAATAGTGTAGGCTATAGCCTAGCTGGGGCTTAGTAGCTTCTAATGTACAAAACAATTACATGGTGAGAATTATGAATCTTGAGGTCAAAGCATTGAAATCAATTCTGGGCTGATTGATCTAGACTTTGAAATCCTACTACATTGCAGCAGGAGTTGTCAGTGTAAACAAGACACCTTGTTAGTGCAATTCATCCTCCACCGTGGCAGTCTGTTGTTGAATAGTGTGCGCTATATGGACAGCTGGGCTATAGAATTGCAGTGACGAGCATCGACCCAGCTAATAATACTGCCGCGAGCTAGCTGCTATGAGAGAGCAAATCTTTCTCTTTCTGTTTTGATAACTAGATTTGAAATGAATGTGAGCATGAAAACAGCATCAGTTATTTAGCTATGATCTTTCTGTAATCTAGCTACAGGTGGGCTGTGGACCTTACCTCTCTTTCCACTGACTGGCTAGCACGTCTTCACGCTCTCTTCCCACATCGATCAGAGTTGCTCGTTGCTGTATTGGCCTCTGGTGCGCAACTGCAGCCAGCAGTTTGGGGTGTTAGTACATGTGGGCATCTCCTAAAGTACAATTGGCGGAATAAACTAAAGGGAAAAAATAGTAACACAATAACGAGGCTATATACAGTACAGAATCAATGTGCTGTGGTATGGGTAAGTCGAGGTAATATGTAGGGGTAAAGTGTCCATGCATAGATAATAAAGAGTAGCAGCAGAGTATGTGAAGGAATATGTGTGTTATGGTGGGTCATTGTAGTGTGCGTGTGGTTAGAGTCCAATGAGTTTATATCAACCCTGTGCAAGAGAGTCAGCGCAAACATTTCCAATAAAATGAGGGGGTCAGCATGTCGGATGTGTTGTTGCCTACACTCACTACCTGGGGGTGGCCCGTCAGGAAGTCCAGGATCCAGTTACAGGGGGAGGTGTTCAGTGATGGGGTTAACTTAGTAATTAGCTTGGAGGGCATTATGGTGTTGAATGCTGAGCTGTAGTCAATAAACAGCTTTCTCACACAGTTGTTCCTTTTGTCCAGGTGGGAAAGGGAAGGGTGGAGTGCAATAAAGATTGTCATGGACCATTGGTCCATGGTTTCTGGGATGAAGGTGAAAGCATTTCATGGCTACAGATGTGAATGCTATGGGATGGTAGGCATTTAGGCAGGTTACCTTGTCGTTCTTGGGCACAGAGACTGGTGGTCTGCTTGAAATATGTGGGTATTACAGACTGGGTCGGGGCTAGGTTAAAAGTGTCAGTCAAGACACTTGCCAGCTGGTCAGTACATGCTCTGAGTACGCATCCTGGTAATCCGTCTGGCCCTCGGCCTTGTGAATGTTAACCTGTTTTAAAGGTTTTACATCTGCTATGGAGAATGATCAGTCATCCAGGAACAGCTGGTGCTCTCATTCATGGTTCAGTGTTGCGTGCATAGAAATGAGAATAGAAGGCATTTAGCTCATCTGGTAGGCTCGTGCCACTGGGCAGCTCGTGGCTGGGTTTCCCCTTGTGTAATTCGTGATAGTTTGCAAGACCTGCCACATCCGACAAGCGGCGGAGCCAGTGTAGTAGGATTGGATATTAGTGCTGTATTGACGCTTTGCCTGTTTGATGGTTTGTCTGAGGGTGTTGCAGGATTTCTTAAAACGTCCAAATTAGTGTCCCGCTACTTGAAAGCATCAGCTTTCACCTTTAGCTCAGTGCAGCCAGCCGCGACCGTGAGACCCATAGGGCGGCACACAATTGGCCCAGCGTCGCCGGGTTAGGGGAGTGTTTGGCCGGCATTGATGTCCTTGTCCATTGCGCTCTAGTGACCCCTGTGGCGAGCCGGGCGCTTGCACGCTGACAAGGTTGCCAGGTGTACTGTTTCCTCTGACACATTGGTGTGGCTGGATTCCCGGTTAAGTGGGCATTGTGTCAAGAAGCAGTGCGTCTTGGTTGGGTCGTGTTTTGGAGGACGCTGGCTCTTGACCTTCGCCTCACCCAAGTCTGTACGGGATTTGCAGCGATGAGACAGGACTGTATTGTTTTGCGCACGTGACATGCTGGTAGGAATTTGATAAAACGGATTTACATTTTACCTCATTCAGCAGTGCCGCCTCTGGTTGACCATTTTCTTGTTTGCTTATGGCCTTATACAGCTCGTTGAGTGCGGTCTTAGTGCCAGCATCGGTTTGTGGTGGTAAGTAGACAACTACAAAGAATATTGATAAACTCTCTTGATAAATAATGTGGTCTACAACATATCATGAGGCACACTAACTTAAGCAAGCAAAACCTAGAGACTTCCCTAATATTAGAGATCGCACCAGCTGTTGACAGACCCACCACACCCCGATCTTTACCGTAGGATGCTGTTCTGTCTTGCCGGTGCACGGAATGTCCTTGTTCAGCCACGACTCTGTGAAACAGAATATTCGTTTTTAATATCCCGTTGATAGGATGGTCTCGAACGGAGCTCATCCAGTTTATCATCCAGTGATTTCACTTTCGCCAGTAGAACGGAGGGTAAAGGCGGATTATCCACTCACCGACGCTGTCTCGCCAGGCATCTGGCGCTTCGACTTCTGTAAAGGCATCTCCTCTTCATACAAATGTCTGAAATTTGGGCCTGGTCATCCCCTCCGGCACCATTCTATCCCATTGATTTCCCCCCCACCCTCGCCGTCGTTAACAGAACTGCGAGAAAACAGTCCCCTACAGGCGCGGACGTAGGACACTGTTTACCGGTGCACGGCTAGCTACCGTTGTTGCCCCCCCCTTCTTCTGTGGGGATTATCGGTGGCTGGCATCCGTTAGTGCATTAACGCTACCTACTGTACTTTTTTTGTCTAGTCGTGGAAAATGTATACAAAAAATGTATGGCACACGAGACACCTGTCTGATTCACTCCTGTCTCAGTGGACTAATCCATTGCAGAGGCACACCAGTAGTACATTTAGCCTACCATTTAATTCCCATAATTTCTAATCTACAATGTTTGTTTGGTTACTGGAATTTCTGTTAATGCATTCAATATATTGTTAGTGACCGTTGTCATAGGAGTGGACACGTTGTTTGAAACATCGTTCTAGCTCTCTCCCTTTCGGGGAAAAAAAGATAATAGGCCTACCTGATTACTTCTTATCCCTTGGGCAAATAGCTTACAGATGTGTCTGTCCTGAGCTCACTGGCACCTGGGAAATTGAGGGCCCAGAATATTTTCTACAATGTTGCAAGTTTGCTAGCATGAGCTTTGGGCCAAGTTACACAATGTTTCAAGTTCCTTACAGACAGGCCATGTGTAGCCAATTCAACCTGCAGGCTGCAATGTTTTTATTTGTTGGCTTTATTTAGTCTTTTATTTTTTTACATTGGCAATAGGAATATAAGTTACTTTTTAGATCATTTTGATTTAACCACATAACATTGGTTTTGAGATATGAGGATTTTATTATAAATGAAATGCAACTGTTCCATGACGATGTGCATATGAAAATCATAACGGGTACGGAGATCAGTAGAAATGGAATGATAACGTGGCACTCCAAATGGAAAAGGTTGCCGACTGCTGCTGGCGTAGCCGATTACCGGAAACTTCAGGAGTGTAACGGCAGATTGGCAGAATCTGCTAAAGCCAGCAGCAGTGGGAGTAAGTCTAGTCTTTCTCCCCCCCCCACCCCCATCTTGTTAGGCTATATTGATGTCTGGCTCCCTCTTTAGTAATTTGTCTTAATTTTTAATGACTGTACTTAGTGTCAGACAAGCTCCGTAGCCTACAAAGTTGATTTTATTCAAACAGACACCTTATCTGTATATGGCAAAATGCACGTTTTAAAAATATTTACCTATTGACGTTTTTGCAATTTAAGGTGTTGGAACATGTTTGGTAATCGTATTAGGTTATTAAAAGGTCCCTTCAAAAATAGTTTCAGCTACTTTAAGAGTGTAGCATAGCCAACCTGTGTATTTTGCCTAGCGGCGAGCGCCCGCTGTTGAGTTTTTGCCACATGAGAGAAATGCTGTGTCTTTGTCTTATAGTAACTTCTTACTCAGTGCTTGACGTGATGAAAGAAGTGCAGGAGCGGTCATTTTCCTAGTCTGTCCATCGGACTATGTTCACAAATAACGTTATGCTATAGACTTCCTGATTTACTGTTAAGGGTTCAAAAACATTTCCCATTTCTTCTCCATGACTTAACCAAATTGTCATGACTATTATTATAGCCTACATGGAAAAAGTCAGCTTTGACACAAAGGCTGCTGTGCCTGATCCCATGTAGGCCTACCATCTCCTGCCGTTGTGCTCTTGATCCAGGCACTTAACCCCCACAAAGTAGAACTGCACTGTCAGTCACACCTCCATTTGGAGAACTCCTGGGTGTGTAGGCTTGGCTTTTGTTCTGGCCCTGAAACACCCAGGTCTGCTTATCAAGGTCCTGTTGAGCTGATGTTTAGGCTACTAAATGAACCAAAAGGAGGATGTTTGCCACCCTTGATATAAAATATTGCAACATTACAACCAAATACTTTTTGTCTTTATGAAAGTATTCCCTCATGCAATGAATCAGGGGTCAAATGGATAAGGTAGGCTGCTTCAAAGCAAGGTATCTAACTAGACATGTTTTATATAAGGCTAAAATATGAATGTATCAGGCGAGATCTATGCACAGCAAGTTATTTGTCATTTAGGCTATTAGAATATTTTGAAAGTTGTTTCAATTACATGGCTGCTGTTTTAATAGAGGAGAATCTCAGCATTCCAACGTTGCAAATCTATTTAGGCTATTGCCAGTGTGAAGGCGACAACGACATTAATGCTTAGTTTAGCTATAGTTAACTAGCGAGAAATGCTACAAGTTTTGAATTGGCTGTCTAGTTAGTTTGTCATTATTTTATACCTGCTACTGAAATGTCACGCTCTCTCTCCTCTGGCAACAGCCCACTGGCGCACACACACAATTACTGGTCATTCCGATGATTGCTGGTTATGTAGATTAAGTGATTGATAATATGTATGTGTGCCTTCATTAATTACATAAAACTGATGAAACAAACTTCCATGACTTTTCATGACCTTAAACTCTAATAAAACCCCTAATTTGACAATTTGGAACAGCCTTCACGCGCATTCAGGCTGGCACATTTTCAATCTGCGCAATCTTGAACTGCCTACTGTTACGCCCAGATTCAGACTGGTGGCAAATAAACATGAACAAAGTGGAATCAGGAAATGTATGCCCTCACTCGATTGTTATTCAATGCAGATCCCGCAGCATTTCCGCTTTGATCAACAATTTTTGACTGTGTTAACTTGGTCCAGAATAGATGGGCTACTTTGTTTTCCCAAAATTCCGCAAAAAATTAGAGGTGCCAGTACGGCGCTCCAAACAGCTCTGGCCCAAGTAAAGCAATGGTCATACGATACTATTATATGAAGTTCTGTTATGTAGAATACTATCATTGTGATCTTGCGGACATTGATTCAGCTTGGATTTATCTTTGTTAAACGACCATTCGCCAGAGTAGCCTGTTCGCTACGAATAGAGCAGAGACTGTTCGTCAAGTAGAGAATAAACTCATGTGCAGAAGCTTTGAGATCTTTAGTACAAGGGGGAAAAGGATCTGCAGCCATTCCGTATTATGTTTTGATGATATAAATTAGACCACAAACCTCATGGTGTAAGTCAATCTTGGTGAAACATTGAGCAAAAATGTGGACAGCAGCTTGCAATTGCTTGCTCATTTCACCTGGGATATGAACATTGACTTGTTATTTTACCTGAAATGCATAAAGTCCTTCTGAATTTTTACCCATTTTGAGTCACACAATCGTGTATTCTCTTCTCTGACATTTAATCCACCGATTTTAAAAGGGGAAACTAATAGTTTCTAGTAGTCCTTCTGAGGAATTTAGTATGTCGGTTGGCAACCAACTTTAAGGTGCATTACCACCACCAAATGGACTAGTGTTCATCTTTCAATCACCCACAAGGGTATATGGTCTTAAAAAAACAATTAGGAGATGGGAGAGGCGGGACTTGCAGCTCATCACGCATCAAAAATCGAATCAAGTTCTATTTTAGCGCCTGGCTACACAGACGCAAGGAGTTTAGATGATATGTATGTGTACATTTGTTTTGCAACGCAAGCGGTGTGGTCAGAATGTTAAGAGCAAGGTCATTCTCAGTGCAAAGGTCTCCAGTTCAATTCCAGCCATCTGGCCCTGTTCTGTCCTCCATACAGGGAATGAACCTTCACATGAAGGTAATGGCTGCCTCAGAGAACTCTCTGATCCAGGCCACCAAACACTTGTTTGCGTTCAAGTGTAATGGATGAGCTCGAGGTTGGGCCTATTGAGTAATCGCAAGTCTTGTGTTCCTTAGGTCAAAAGATGGTCAAAGGAGCACGAATAGCCCTGGAATAGTGATATTGGATTTTACAGTAAAGCATGCATTTGTCTTGTCTTCCGACAAGGCAGGCGGTTACTATAGTGGTTAAACAACCACGAGGTAGTTAATAACTCAAGCCCTGGATTCTGTTCAGTAGGACATTGGCGCCCCCCCCCCCCATCAAGCTACACACAATACCCCAAAGTTTTTGCATATTTAAATAAAAAACTCTGTACTTTGACGCACCTTTTGGCAGTGATTACTGCCTTGTCTTTTTTGGGTATGACGATATAAAATTGGCACACCTGTATTTGGTGACCTCTGCAGATCCTCTCAAGCAATGTCAGGTTGGATGGTGTGTGTCGCTGCGCAGTTATTGTCAGGTCTCTCCTGAGATGTTTGTTTGGGTTCTAAGTTTGGGCTCTGGTTGGGCCACTCAAGGACATTCAGAGACTTGCCCTGAAGCCACTCCTGTCCTGTCTTGCCTGTGTGTGTAGCGTCGTTGTTCTTTTGGAAGGTGAACCTTTGCTCAAGTCTGAGGTCCCGAGCACTCTGGAGCAGGTTTTCATCAAGGAGCTCTAATGTACTTTGCTCTGTTCCTCTCCCCCTGATCCTGACAAGTTTCCCAGTCCCTGCTGCTGGAAACATCCCCCACAGCTTGAAGCTTGATGCTGCCACCAGCATGCTTCACCGTATGGCTATAATGTAACAATGTGAGAAAAGTCAAGGGGTCTGAATACTTTCAGAATGCGCTATATTAACATCAATGTCCTTGTTCATTGACACACCATAGTAAAACATTTTCTTATTGTTCAGATAATAGGCTAATAATGAACACAACACTGATCACCTCCATTTCAAATCTGAAAAGACAACTATGTCGTTAACGTATCGTTGTTTCCCAGGGGACAGTGGGAAGGTGACTACAGTGGTGGCCACATCTGGGCAGGGTCCCGACCGTCCACAGGAGGTGTCCTACACGGACATCAAGGTGATCGGGAATGGCTCCTTCGGTGTGGTGTACCAGGCGCGCCTCATCGACAGCCAGGAGATGGTGGCCATTAAGAAGGTGCTGCAGGATAAGAGGTTCAAGGTATGGAGGCCATTCTCTTGAAGACATACAGGCTTCGTGTCACCCAGTCATATTTGTTTTTTTCCCCCCAAGCTATAGCACATAATTTATGGAAAGCTGTTTTTTAATGGACCGTAATGCTGACTTTTCTTTGGGGTTTTTTGCTGTCTAAAATTGTTATCACTTACATTTGTTATCACTAATTTGTTTAACATAATAGTGATATGAATATCCATTTTTGGATTGGTCTTGTAAATTCCCACTAATGTTATGAGTAGCTACTTATTTGTCTGAATACAGGGACACCGCTTTGTAATTTTACAAGGAACATTTCCATATTAATTTGTGGGAGAAAATTGGTATTGTAGCCTACGTTTTTTTGTTTGTTGAGGTAACAGAAATGTACTTGAACAAACGCGTATCACGCGCCTACTAAAGATCAATGTGCTTACAGGTCAATCAGAGACCCTTGATGTTTCCCACTATTCTTTGTTTAACGTTCCTATGTAGAACCGAGAGCTACAGATCATGCGAAAGCTGGACCACTGCAATATCGTGAGGCTACGCTACTTCTTCTACTCTAGTGGTGAAAAGGTAGGTTGCCATCCATTGTTTTTGGCACACTGAGCACCTGAACTGTCTGTTTCCTCTTCAAATTAGTCATTTTTCCCACTACAAAGTTTGTTACATTTTGTAAAGTGCTTTTTCATTGTACAAGAATAATCTGAGGACGTATGGAGTTATGATTTAGTGTAGTCATATAGTCATTTTTAGTTCTCTTCCCCCTATACAGAAGGATGAGGTGTATCTCAACCTGGTGCTGGACTTTGTCCCGGAGACCGTGTACAGGGTGGCCCGGCATTTCAACAAGGCCAAAAGCATCATTCCGATCATTTACGTCAAGGTAAACTCTCTCGCCGCCTTTTTCACTTGCTCCCTTTCATTGTCCCACTTTTGCTTGCAGCGTCTGTTCATTGGACTTTGATTGTCCAGTATAGTTCATAATTGAATGACTTATCTTCTTTTTTGTTTACTCTCCCAGACAGGCTTGGCATTGACACAGAATGACTCCCTCTTATTGATTTGTTTATAGTTCTAATTGGTCTCTGTTCGGACATTTTGTCTCTTCTCAGGTGTACATGTACCAGCTGTTTCGCAGCCTGGCCTATATCCATTCCCAGGGTGTCTGCCACCGAGACATCAAACCCCAGAACCTGTTGGTGGACCCTGAAACGGCCATCCTAAAGCTCTGTGACTTTGGGAGGTAAGCTGGTCAGATATTTCCCTCCACACAGTGTGTTAACATGCTATTGATCCAATATGACTGACTGGTACCTAGTATTGAAGTACACTTGGGTCTTATGTGTTCTGGTTGAATAAATGGGCTCAACCAGACAGAATGTGAACTGTATCTATGCCCTCCCTTGAATGGGGCTATGCAACACTGATCCAGTTGTCCTTAGTTAGTTACCTACTCACACCCTTTCCATGTATATTTTCCCCATAGTACATCCAGTTCTATTACTCTGCAGACAGATGCAGGGCTGCTTTCTATTAAAAAAAGTACACACTGCGCTTCTTAATTGTAAATCAATAAGTAGAAATCTCCACTGAGATATTAACTTGGGTATAAAAAAAAAAATAGAACTACACTGAGACGTGGGAGACCCACCCCTCGTTCATTGGTTTATCTCGTGCTGTATCCCTTAGTTTCCGCTAAACACCAAAGGGTAGTGTGGTCAGGTGGTCTCAAGGAGGCACCAAAGAGCCGCGTCTATTCCCATACCATATGGTTAGACCTGCATGGCTCTACTGCTAAGCATCTAATGCTTTTCTTACCAGTAACAACTGTTGCAGTGGTTAGAGATGGAAATATTGTAAGAACACAGTCTTGGCATAACCTACACTCAGCTTAGGAGACTGTATTAGCTTCAACTAGATTTATTTTAGAATACTCTGGTTAACCACAAAGATTGAGAGACAAAGATGAGGTGTGTGTGTGTGTGTGTGTGTGTGTGTGTGTGTGTGTGTGTGTGTGTGTGTGTGTGTGTGTGTGTGTGTGTGTGTGTGTGTGTGTGTGTGTGTGTGTGTGTGTGTGTGTGTGTGTGTGTGTGTGTGTGTGTGTGTGTGTGTGTGTGTGTGTGTGTGTGTGTGTGTGTGTGTGTGTGTATATATATTTGTTGTATATCTGTTTGAATCTCATCTCTTTTCAATATTATCTTATTCTCTGTTTGTCAACCAATTAAGCTATAAGATATATATATATATATATAAAAAAAAAAATCTCAACCGTAAAAAAAACCTTAACAATCTAAATGAAAATTATTCAAATCTATAAATAACAATTCTACCAGAGCTCCCTTAAATTGTGTGGAAAAGGCCGCACTTGATCGTTACACTTGAACCACTCCCATGGTGAATGGAGATATTACCGGCCGCAATTAATATGGTGAAAACGATGTGTGGGGAGGCACAAACTTCCATCAATACCTTTGTCAGATAACTCTGTGAAACTAAGAATTGATGCTATAGCTAGCAATCAAGAGGAAACTGAGGAAACCCCCTACCTTATGCTCTCCAAATGGACGTTTGCTGTGAGGGCCGAGATGCATTGACCTTCGTTCGCTACATGTAGGGAGATGCTTTTCACGAGGACATGTTGTTTTGAGCATGAAACGGCACAGGGGCTGTTCAGTGTGCTGCGTGGCTATACTGACACAAAACCAATTCCACGGGATCGAAGGTGGGCATTTCCACAGATGGGGCTCCATCTATCACAGGACAGCGGGCAGGCCTCTGCACTCTAGTTATGAATGTCTCCCTCTGCCATATGGACGCATTGTATCATACACACCGGTTGAGGTATGTTCCTTGTCAATCATTTGCTTATTGGTGAAATCAGAAATCAGACAATATCTTTAAGTAAATCAATCAAAAACCTTTTAATGCAATTACAGACAGAAGTTGACCATGGCAACAGCACGCATGTTTCCAAGTAAGTTTTGCAAAATAGGAAAGGGTCCAAGTTGCTTTAATATGCTTGCAGTCAACCCCTAGTGATGTTAACTGCCTACGTCAATACCTTCTACTCATGAGACCAAGCCCATGCATATACAGTTATACAAACTTGCAGGAGAGACAATAGTTCCAGTGTTTTCTAAGGGCTCCACAGTAATCTTCCACTCCAAGTTGCTTTATAGTGGTATGTCTGTCTAGTTAATCTCTTTCACTCCCCTGCAGGATTCTGTGTCTATGAATCTCTTTTAGCCTTGAGGCACTTTCTCACAGACACCCTGTTTTGACTGCAATAACTCGCATCTCTCAGACCGTTTCTTATAAGAAGCAGAGACTAGAAATTAACTGTGGAACAATATTAAACATTATAATGAATCTATGTATTTGCTAATCTGTGGTCCAGGACTCTGTAATGGGGGAGGGGTCTTATACCCCTTCCCCTTCTATTAATTAAACATAATCAATTATTATAATACATCAAACATTTGGTGCAGCCCCTATCACGACCCCAAGGTGACCCCATCACATTCACTGAGCAATAATGGATACATGAGAGCAACTGGCAGCAAAAGAATCTGAGCGCAGAACCTGGAGATATTCAGCAGGTAACTTCAATTGTAAACTACATGGAGACATGGGATCAGAGCATGACTGTTCTATTTCACTTTGAGGCTTGGTGGTTATCGAGGGGGAGTGTTGGAATTTTTTTTTTTTTTTTTTTGAGTTGCGAAGGGGAACTGTTGTCATTCGCAATGGATGTAAATACAGACTTTGACTTTCCGTGTAAGAAAAGGTGTCTCCTTACCTATGTAACAGACACTTTTATTTGAAAAAGAACGAACGGAACGCAGGCATGCAGGGGAAATACCCCCCAAAAATCAAGACTAGTGTACGAATCAGCTAAATCGGTTTGTAAGTGAAATCGAACAGCTGATTGAGCTGTCGTGTGACCGAAAGCTGCAGACCACGCATTCACTGACTTTGAGACGCTCCGACGCAACATGCGCCAAGCACAACCATCTCATTAGTGCCGGTGAGATAAGAGAAATTGTCAGACTCATTGGCAATTTGTCATAACCCTACATTACAAATATATATGATGGTGAGTTGAGAATACAATCAGAAATACTGTTTGAATGTTTTGCAATTGACTACCATAGCTCCAATTTTTAATTGTTGGGGGTCACAAAAGTTTTCAGATATCAGAATGGGGTCGTGGGCCCAAAAAGTTTGAACCCCTGGTCTAACCTTTGCGGTTGACCCCTGCCTGCAGTGCTAAGCAGCTGATTCGTGGGGAGCCCAACGTGTCGTACATCTGTTCGCGGTACTACCGCGCCCCAGAGCTCATCTTCGGCGCCACCGACTACACGGCCAACATCGACATCTGGTCGGCGGGCTGCGTGCTGGCCGAACTGCTGCTGGGACAGCCCATCTTCCCCGGAGACAGCGGAGTGGACCAGCTAGTAGAGATCATCAAGGTGAGTAAATAGGAAAAGGGTGTGTTTTTGTTTGTTTTACACTACAGGGACAAAATACCTGACATTCTGATTACATATTAGCATTTGGCTTATGAGGATGTGTGTGTGGGGGAGGAAAGTTGGATTATAATCAGTGCTGTGGAGAGAAACCAAATGATACCCATTGTACACTACTAACTGCATACTTGTATGTCTGCTACTCAGGTTTTGGGAACTCCAACACGTGAACAGATCCGTGAAATGAACCCCAATTACACAGAGTTCAAATTCCCCCAGATCAAAGCGCATCCCTGGACTAAGGTAAATGGTTATTGTGTGTGTGTAAACATTATTCTATTTTTGGCTTTCAACTGTCGTATTTTGAATGCAACTTTCATGTTGTCTGTCCTTGTACCACCTCTTACAGGTGTTTAAGCCTCGCTCCCCTCCGGAGGCCGTCGCCCTGTGCTCGCGCCTGCTGGAATACACCCCGGTGACGCGCTTTTCGCCCCTGGAGGCCTGCGCTCACTCCTTCTTCGACGAGTTGCGCCAGCCCAACGCCCGGCTGCCCAGCGGCCGAGAGCTGCCCCTTCTCTTCAACTTCAGCACCACCGGTCAGTACACCTTGGTGAACCCTGACTTTCTGTGACCTGAAAGGGGTTGACTCGATTTAAATTCAGGGAATCAATTCAAGAATGTAAATGGACCTGACCCCAACTTTGTTTTGTAACCTATGCATATATCCTATTAGTAGGTGCAGAATATCTACAATATGAAGTTCAGAATATATTTGTTTCAATATGTGTTGTAAGACTTTGACCTAATTTTGAAATGCGATTACCTTGGTCTTACCACAGTCTTATAAAACTAATGCTATTTCCCATCTCTTGTCTCTCCTTCCAGAACTGTCAATCCAGCCCCAGCTGAACTCCACCCTCATTCCTCCTCATGCCCGCGCACAGACTGCTTCCTCTGGTATGAGCCCCGCCCCGTCTCCAAGCATAGGCATTGGCTACGCATTTCACTTCAGTAGATAGAGTAGCTGTCAATCATACATTCCCAATCATACATTCCCACACCTGGTGTTATGAAGCAGTGATTGGCTTGCAGACATTCTAGGTTAGGTGGAGCTCTAAGCTACATCCAAATGGATAGTAAGATGAATGCTGCTTTTACAAATGGCAAAAATAATGTCATGTTTCTGGTCAAAGTAACCTTTCTGTAGAAGACAACAGCCAAAGGGGCACCAGTCTGAGAGACACATGTTGGTCCCTTTCTGCATTGAGAACCCCACCTTTCTGCATTGAGAACCCCACCTTTCTGCATTGAGAACCCCACCTTTCTGCATTGAGAACCCCACCTTTCTGCATTGAGAACGTTTGTAGTCTAAAGGAGGTCCTCTAACTGGAAACCTGGGACAGGTTTTCTAATCAGTTTTCGGTCTTACTACAATTAGCTGTGTAATTGCTTATGTTTCCAGTATATTCCTGACGAGCAAAAGCAATGTATTATATCCTCTCAATATACCTAACACTATCTCTCTACCCCTTTCCTTCCTCTTTCCCCTATCCCTTTGTAGATGGCTCTGGGTTAGACGGCTCTTCTCAGCACAGCTCTGTACCCGGATCACTAAACAGCACCTGAAATGTCCCTGCAAACCCTCGGTCTGCCAGCCCGACACACGCACACACACACCTCTGTCTGCCAGCCTAAACACACACACACACACACACACACACACACACACACACACACACACACACACACACACACACACACACACACACACACACACACACACACACACACACACACACACACACACACACACTGTATTGCTTCTTCCTCGCTGCTTGTTATTTTTCCCCATTGGTTACAAACATACCTTTTTTGTACTGTACATACATTGAACAAACCATTCATAGCCGGAAGAGGAGATCATTAGCTGACAAGGTAGTTTTGTTACATGAAATTGAAACTCGATCAGCACTACAGGCTAAGAGTTGGAGACACAAACACACTTTCTCATGTACTGACACCTTAAGTGTTATCCCACTCCCTCGCTGCATCTCCTTTGGCCCTCTTTCTCTCCGGCTGTTTATAACACTCATGTCCCGGCTGTTGGGGGTGACATTTAAAGCTCCAGTAGGTGGGACAGGTCCTCTCTATAATACTTTTTTATTTTTTATTTTTTTAAATCAAGGTATTTTTTTTCTTTTTATTTTGTTTTATTTATTTGACTGAGAACTTCATGGCGAGTTCCTGCCACCACCACACACAAAGTGAACAGGAGTTTGTCTCTAGAAGCCAATTGAGGTGTTTCCCCAGTTAGTCTACGATGCGACCAAATGATTCTAATGGGATAAAATGCTGTTCGTTGCAAGATGGAGAGATGAAGAGGCTGTGTTTGTTTTATACTTTTAAATGATATTTAAAAAGAGATTAAATGACAGCTGCTTTTTTCTTTTACTTGTAAATGTATTTATTTTTTAATTTGCTTCGGAAAAGGCACTGAGTTTTTACATTGAAAGGGGAGTGCAAGTTATAGGTAGCCGTACTTGCTAGCAATTTCCCATGTGTGTTGAGGACCTAAAGGAAAAGTTTTGACAGAGGGTGGTGGAGTTAGAGAGATCCAGGATTCACATCTATGTAGCAGCATCTCTCCCACTGACAATCCCAAACTGAGCCTACTTTTACGGTCCGTGGGAAGACGATCAAGGTGCTATCGATGATTAAGACTGCTGTGGTAGTCAATTGTCACCTTCCTATTGGCTTCAATAAATGGCATAGCATCAATTATATTTGGTGCTTGTTATCCATTCATAGCATGAACTCTTCTGAACTCCTGATTTTGAAAGCGGGAGCTTTCTGAAAGTATATACAAACCCGTGCTGTGTTTTGAGATGTTCATTTCAAATTTGCAGTGAAGAAAGTGGACTTTTCGCAGCACACTTGTAAGAATCTTTGTCAGTGTGGCACCCATCTAGATTGTAGAGGACGAAGGGATTATCAACTATGGGGGTTCAGCCTTATGGACATAAATATATACTATATAGAGTAGTTAACTCCAGTTTGGACTTTGACATAGACCATGATCCCCGTTCCTTATAGTAAATTCTCTGAAATGGGAGTCGAGGTGGGTCTGTGTGAAGACTTACTCTGTTACTGGTGTAGAAGGGCAGATAGCTAGTTCATAGTAGTCCTATAGGCTTGTACTTTGCTATGTGCTTGTGGGAGTTCATGAGAATAAGTGAGAAATTGAAGGGTGGGGGGAATAGCAGAGTATTTGTGTGTTCATGTGAAGAATTGTACCCGCCAATTCAAACTGCACCGTTTTTAAAAAGCCAGTGTTGTAGGTTTAGTTCAGTTCTCAGTAATGACCACTTGAATGCTTTCTAGTGCAGGCGCGTTATGCTATTGTACAACCTCTGCCACCCCCTTGTATGAACAACCCTCATGTGCTGACATTGATTTAAATAACTCATTTTCCCTCCCTTTATCTCTTTGAAGCCATCTGCTTCCTAGCCCAGAATCCCAACTGATTTGCTTGAAATGTAGCATATCGTTTTGGATTCCATTTGCTTCTCTCCCTGACCTATGCCCCCCCATCTTTCTTATTGCACATCTGTAAATATCACCCACTTTTTTTTTTTTTTTTCATTTTCCTCGTTATTTGTATTGCCGTTTATTTTCCATTACCTGTTGAAGCCGTCCGTAACAGACTGGTCTCATTCCCATTCAAAAGTCTGTAAATACAATTTGTTTTCGATGTCCTGATTTATGATGTATATACCACCCTACAAAAAAAATACAAAAAAAATCTCCCTCTTTGTTGTCTCTCTCCATCTCTCTGGTTGTGCACCCCATCAACATACCATTGTACTGTATCTCGCTGCTTTATTTATTGCTCACTTGGTGTTCTCTCATGTAGGGAGAGGTTGAGGCACCTAACTGTTTTGTGGGCATTATGTCAAATGTACTGTACTTGGCACCCACACATTGGTATTTTAAAGCAAGTTACTTTTTTGAATGGGGAAAAGGTGTTTGGTTGGACATATCAAGATTTAATCACTCTCTGGTACGATTCCAACTAAATAATTTCCAGTTTCACATATGTACTGACCTATGACAGGGAAATTTGAGTGTGGGCTGTTTTGAGTTTACCAGACAACCATTCGGCCAATGACTTGCCCCCCCATTCATTACAATGGGTACCTAAAAATATATTTCAAGTGTGTGAAAGTGTCATGTTTGGTGCAGAGGAGCCATAATACCTTTTTTTTTTACCCAGTGTAATGTGAAGGGTAAACCTGAGGGCCATGATGGCGACAAGGTCGTTTGATGCAGCCAGCCTCCCGCCCTTGACAATGCCTGAGCCCATCACGGACAATTCTGACCTCTGCTGCTTTTAAAATGGCAGCCATAGACAAAATTCAGTGACTGCAGTACGACGAGCCATTTACCGACCCCCCCCCCCCCCCCCCCCCCCCCCCCCCCCCCCCCCCCCCCCCCCCCACCTTCTGTGTGTGCTTCCGTGAGCGTGTGTGGAAGTGTGTGTTTTATGTACCTGCCTAGCTGCTGGTTTCATAACTAAATCTTAGCAGTATCAGGCTACTAGTGTTTATCCTATAAGTACCATGTTGCGTGTGTATCAACATGTGTATGTATAGCAACCCAAGTGGGGTCACTTTTACTGTTCTGTGACGTGGATCAGTCATTTTTCATTCCAATCCTGTTTCAATTGCGTCATCCTGGCCAGGAGAACTGGTGTGTGTTTTTGGGATGAGGGAGGAGAGTGAAGGAGGGAGACGACCAAACTGTCTGTATGAAATGATCTCATTTAATAAAGTGTAAAATAGGTCTGAAAAATCGAATCTGACTTTCTGGTTTGTGCGTGGTATTTTTCTGCATTTTAATTATACTTTTTAATTATTCAAAATTGATTTAAATGATGGGGAAAGCCTGTGGTGAAATGGAGTGCCATTGTAATGTCAGGGGACTTTGTTTTAGAGGGAATGGGGCGATCAGTTGGACATTGCTTTCTGAGGAATAATTGGATGACTCAGTCTTATCTGTTCATCAACAGAACATATTGAGACTCAAAACAGCAATTTTGATGATACAGCAGTAGGAATACAAGGATATAACATTCTAGAAAATACAGGAATGTCTATGGGGAGACATATTTTTGTAACGCTCTGAGGATCTCATGACAAATGAAGTAGAAGTGCTGTGATTGCAGGTTCACCTGCTTCATCTGAAGCCTCTTCTTTTAGGGTGCTGCTATAGGCCACCAAGCGCAAACTGTCCGTATCTGGAGAATGTGTGTGGTGTTAGCATCCGAGACCTTATCTAACGGACGTATTTTCTCGGTGACCTGAACATTGACTGGTTGTGCTCAAGATGAAGCTTCTTACTGTGTGTGAGACTCTGTAACATGACCCAGGTTATCTCTCAACCAACTAGTGTAAACCAATAGTGTTGGATCTGTGCCATCCACTTGTATTGATCATATCTTCACTAATGCGGCATAGCTTCGCTCCAAAGCAATGTCAGTTCCAATTGGCTGTATTGACCATAACATTGTGTCAATAACAAGGAATGCCAAAGGCGGGGCCTAAAGGTATTTAATAAGCTATCATACACGTTTTCTCAGGTCTCTCTTATTGAAGATGTAAAACATTTATGCTGGTCTGATGTGTATAAGGAGGGGAAACCAGATGCAGTACTCGGAGTCTGTAAAAGTATTCTTGCCAATTGTTGACAAACATGCACCTGTTAAACTAACTGAACTGTTAGAGCCGCCTGGATTGATGAGGAATGGAAAATTGTATTGTTCAGAAATTGGCGGAAAACCAGTCAGGCTGCTCAGCTGGTTGGTTGACAAATTATCAATTGAGAACTTTTGTGACTAAACTTAACTGTGTAATGTCATTTCACTTCTGTTTGTGAATAGTCATTTGAAATTGTTGGCTACATCAGTGTTTCCCAACCCTGGTTCTTGAGAACCCCCAACAGTACACATATATTTATTGTAATCCTGGACAAACACACCTGATTCAACTAATCAAGCCCTCAATGAGTTGAATGAGTTGTTTGTCAACGGAACTGTGTACTGTTGGGGGTACTCGAGGAAAAACAGAAGTGAAATGACAACATTACACAGTGAACCATCATATTTGCATATTAAAGATCTAATAATGAAAGGATTGCCATTTGGAATTTGGTCAAGTTTGTATGGAAGAGGTGGGAAAACAATTCTGTCAATTTTTGTAAAAATATATTTTTATTTCACCTTTTATTTAACTAGCAAGTAAGTTGAACAAATTCTTATTTTCAATGACTGCCTAGGAACAGTGGGTTAACTGCCTGTTCAGGGGCAGAATGACAGATTTGTACCTTGTCAGCTCGGGGGTTTGAACTTGCAACCTTTCGGTTACTCGTCCAACGCTCTAACCATTACCATTAGGGTAGCCTAATAATGATAAGGCACCAGGTATAGACAGCCTAGATGGAAAACTGTTGAGAATGGTAGCAGACTGTATTGCCACCCCTATTTACCATGTCTTTAACCTAAGCCTAAAGGAGTGTGTCCATAGGCGTGGAAGGAAGCTAGTAATTCCGCATCCTAAAAATAGTAAAGCACCCTTTGCTGGCTCGAACAGCCACCCAATTAGTTTGCTGCCTGTTCTTACTAAACCGATGGAGAAAATTGTTTGTCAAAGAACAAGTAAACTACTGACTTGCAAGTATGGAAGGGGACTCAACCTGTACTGCACTGGCTCAGATGACTAATGGTTGGCTAAAAGAAATGGATAATAAGATGATAGTTGGAGCTGTATTGTTAGATATTATCAATTTGTTGTTGAATACTTGAGTCCAATAGAACTCAAGTATTCAATGGAAGCTTCTCTAACATCATGTACAGTGCGGTATCCCTCAGGGCAGTTCTCTTGGGCCGTTACTCTATTTTTACAAATTATTTTCCACTTGTCTTACAAGAAGCTAAAATGACTGTATGCTGATTGCACACACTATACATCACGGATGGCGCCTCGCCTTGAGCTCCTACAAAACATTACAGGTTTCTACTTTTTCTAGTGTTTTTCCTAGTGATTTTCTCAAATGTTTGTTTTGTGCAAACTTCATACACCCGGGCAGAACTATTGGAATATGATGATTGAACTTGCCAATGTTCAATCATTAGTGAATAAACTTGACGAACTCAGATCGAGGTTCTCCTTCCAGGGGGACATCTGATTTTGTAACATACTCTGTTTTTCTGAGACCTGGCTTTCCTCTGACATCCAAATGAATGATATACAACCAGCGGGTTTTACACATCGAGCAGATAGGAGAGGGCTCTCTCTGGCAAGAACAAAGGCGGAAGGCTCTGTTTTATGACCAATGGGGGAAATGCACAGGAACTTGCGAGCTTTTGCTCTCCCGACTTGGAATATTTGGTCATCAAATGTCGCCATTTTTTCTTCCGAAAGAGTTGGCAGGGATTATCGTTATGTCTTTCTACATCTCACCCCAAGCAGACACCAAAAATGCTTAATTGGACCCTGAACAAACTAGAGACTGCTTACCCGGAGGCGTTTAACAAAACTAATTTATTGAATTGCTATGAACACATTGACTGTCCAACTCGCAGAGATTACATTTACATTACATTTAAGTCATTTAGCAGACGCTCTTATCCAGAGCGACTTACAAATTGGTGCATTCACCTTATGACATCCAGTGGGACAGTCACTTAACAATAGTGCATCTAAAACTTAGGGGGGGGGTGGGGTGAGAGGGATTACTTAACCTATCCTAGGTATTCCTTAAAGAGGTGGGGTTTCAGGTGTCTCCGGAAGGTGGTGATTGACTCCGCTGTCCTGGCGTCGTGAGGGAGTTTGTTCCACCATTGGGGGGGCCAGGGCAGCGAACAGTTTTGACTGGGCTGAGCGGGAGCTGTACTTCCTCAGTGGTAGGGAGGCGAGCAGGCCAGAGGTGGATGAACGCAGTGCCCTTGTTTGGGTGTAGGGCCTGATCAGAGCCTGGAGGTACTGAGGTGCCGTTCCCCTCACAGCTCCGTAGGCAAGCACCATGGTCTTGTAGCGGATGCGAGCTTCAACTGGAAGCCAGTGGAGAGAACGGAGGAGCGGGGTGACGTGAGAGAACTTGGGAAGGTTGAACACCAGACGGGCTGCGGCGTTCTGGATGAGTTGAAGGGGTTTAATGGCACAGGCAGGGAGCCCAGCCAACAGCGAGTTGCAGTAATCCAGACGGGAGATGACAAGTGCCTGGATTAGGACCTGCGCCGCTTCCTGTGTGAGGCAGGGTCGTACTCTGCGGATGTTGTAGAGCATGAACCTACAGGAACGGGCCACCGCCTTGATGTTAGTTGAGAACGACAGGGTGTTGTCCAGGATCACGCCAAGGTTCTTGGCGCTCTGGGAGGAGGACACAATGGAGTTGTCAACCGTGATGGTGAGATCATGGAACGGGCAGTCCTTCCCCGGGAGGAAGAGCAGCTCCGTCTTGCCGAGGTTCAGCTTGAGGTGGTGATCCGTCATCCACACTGATATGTCTGCCAGACATTGCAGAGATGCGATTCGCCACCTGGTCATCAGAAGGGGGAAAGGAGAAGATTAATTGTGTGTCGTCTGCATAGCAATGATAAGAGAGACCATGTGAGGTTATGACAGAGCCAAGTGACTTGGTGTATAGCGAGAATAGGAGAGGGCCAAGAACAGAGCCCTGGGGGACACCAGTGGTGAGAGCGCGTGGTGAGGAGACAGATTCTCGCCACGCCACCTGGTAGGAGCGACCTGTCAGGTAGGACGCAATCCAAGCGTGGGCCGCGCCGGAGATGCCCAACTCGGAGAGGGTGGAGAGGAGGATCTGATGGTTCACAGTATCGAAGGCAGCCGATAGATCTAGAAGGATGAGAGCAGAGGAGAGAGAGTTAGCTTTAGCAGTGCGGAGCGCCTCCGTGATACAGAGGAGAGCAGTCTCAGTTGAATGACTAGTCTTGAAACCTGACTGATTTGGATCAAGAAGGTCATTCAGAGAGAGATAGCGGGAGAGCTGGCCAAGGACGGCACGTTCAAGAGTTTTGGAGAGAAAAGAAAGAAGGGATACTGGTCTGTAATTGTTGACATCGGAGGGATCGAGTGTAGGTTTTTTCAGAAGGGGTGCAACTCTCGCTCTCTTGAAGACGGAAGGGACGTAGCCAACGGTCAGGGATGAGTTGATGAGCGAGGTGAGGTAAGGGAGAAGGTCTCCGGAAATGGTCTGGAGAAGAGAGGAGGGGATAGGGTCAAGCGGGCAGGTTGTTGGGCGGCCGGCCGTCACAAGACGCGAGATTTCATCTGGAGAGAGAGGGGAGAAAGAGGTCAGAGCACAGGGTAGGGCAGTGTGAGCAGAACCAGCGGTGTCGTTTGACTTAGCAAACGAGGATCGGATGTCGTCGACCTTCTTTTCAAAATGGTTGACGAAGTCATCTGCAGAGAGGGAGGAGGGGGGAGGGGGCGGAGGATTTAGGAGGGAGGAGAAGGTGGCAAAGAGCTTCCTAGGGTTAGAGGCAGATGCTTGGAATTTAGCGTGGTAGAAAGTGGCTTTAGCAGCAGAGACAGAGGAGGAAAATGTAGAGAGGAGGGAGTGAAAGGATGCCAGGTCCGCAGGGAGGCGAGTTTTCCTTCATTTCCGCTCGGCTGCCCGGAGCCCTGTTCTGTGAGCTCGCAATGAGTCATCGAGCCACGGAGCGGGAGGGGAGGACCGAGCCGGCCTGGAGGATAGGGGACATAGAGAGTCAAGGGATGCAGAGAGGGAGGAGAGGAGGGTTGAGGAGGCAGAATCAGGAGATAGGTGGGAGAAGGTTTGAGCGGAGGGAAGAGATGATAGGATGGAAGAGGAGAGAGTAGCGGGGGAGAGAGAGCGAAGGTTGGGACGGCGCGATACCATCCGAGTAGGGGCAGTGTGGGAGGTGTTGGATGAGAGCGAGAGGGAAAAGGATACAAGGCAGTGGTCGGAGACTTGGAAGGAGTTGCAATGAGGTTAGTGGAAGAACAGCATCTAGTAAAGATGAGGTCGAGCGTATTGCCTGCCTTGTGAGTAGGGGGGAAGGTGAGAGGGTGAGGTCAAAAGAGGAGAGGAGTGGAAAGAAGGAGGCAGAGAGGAAAGAGTCAAAGGTAGACGTGGGGAGGTTAAAGTCGCCCAGAACTGTGAGAGGTGAGCCGTCCTCAGGAAAGGAGCTTATCAAGGCATCAAGCTCATTGATGAACTCTCCGAGGGAACCTGGAGGGCGATAAATGATAAGGATGTTAAGCTTGAAAGGGCTAGTAACTGTGACAGCATGGAATTCAAAGGAGGCGATAGACAGATGGGTAAGGGGAGAAAGAGAGAATGACCACTTGGGAGAGATGAGGATCCCGGTGCCACCACCCCGCTGACCAGACGCTCTCGGGGTGTGCGAGAACACGTGGGCGGACGAAGAGAGAGCAGTAGGAGTAGCAGTGTTGTCTGTGGTGATCCATGTTTCCGTCAGTGCCAAGAAGTCGAGGGACTGGAGGGAGGCATAGGCTGAGATGAACTCTGCCTTGTTGACCGCAGATTGGCAGTTCCAGAGGCTACCGGAGACCTGGAACTCCACGTGGGTCGTGCGCGCTGGGACCACCAGAGTAGGGTGGCCGCGGCCACGCGGTGAGGAGCGTTTGTATGGTCTGTGCAGAGAGGAGAGAACAGGGATAAACAGACACATAGTTGACAGGCTACAGAAGAGGCTACGCTAATGCAAAGGAGATTGGAATGACAAGTGGACTACACGTCTCAAATGTTCAGAAAGTTAAGCTACGTAGCAAGAATCTTATTGACTAAAATGATTAAAATGATACAGTACTGCTGAAGTAGGCCAGCTGGCAGTGGGTGCGTTGTTGACACTACACTAATCAAGTCGTTCCGTTGAGTGTAATAGTTTCTGCAGTGTTGCTATTCGGGGGCTAGCAGGCTAGCTAGCAGTGTTGTTTACGTTACGTTGCGTTAAAAGAACGACAATAGATGGCTAGCGAACCTAGAAAATCGCTCTAGACTACACAATTATCTTTGATACAAAGACGGCTATGTAGCTAGCTAAGTAGCTAGCTACGATCAAACAAATCAGACCGTTGTACTGTAATGAAATGAAGTGAAAATGTGATACAACCTGTGAATGCGACCGGGTAGTTGAGTTCTATACAGAAGACGTTGGCTAGCGTTGGCTAGCTGTTGGCTAGCTAGCAGAGTCACCTACGTTAAGGACGACAAATAGCTGGCTAGCTAACCTCGGTAAATTAAGATAATCACTCTAAGACTACACACTCTAAACCTAAACAACACAATTATCTTGGATACGATGATACGATGATACGAAGACAGCAAAGACAGCTATGTAGCTAGCTAACACTAAACTAATCAAGTCGTTCAGTTGAGTGTAATAGTTTCTCCAGTGCAGCTAATCAGTGGACGTTAGCTAGCTGGCTAGTGAAGACTACGTTAGGACGGCGAAATACGATAATTACGCAATTATCTTTGATACAAAGACGGCTATGTAGCTAGCTGAGAAGAAATTGCTAAGATAAGACAAATCAAACCGTTGTGATATAATGAAATATAATGAAAAAGTTATACTACCCGTTGGAGCGACGTGCAGATGCGACCACTCGCTCCAACCGGAACCGGATGCATGCTGGACCACTGCTACACGCCTTTTCGACACGGTATAAGGCCATTTCCCATCCTCCTTTTGGCAAATCTGACCATGACTCCATTTTGCTCCACCCCGCCTACAAACAAAGACTCGGAAGTTCCGGTGGTCAGGTCTGTACAGCGCTGGTCTGACCAATCAGAATCCATGCTCCAAGACTGTTTTGATCACGTGGACTGGAAAATGTTCCGGGTCGCCTCTAGCGATAACATTAATGAATATGCCAACTCAGCCACATGATTCATCAAAAAATGCATAGATGTGATTCTGATGGTGAATTTCAAAAACTTAGCTGAATCTAAAACTGTGGATTGATGGCAGCCTTGTCAGGAAACTGAAGGAGAGAGATGCTGCTTATAAACACGGCAAGGTGACCAAGAACAATTGTATGGTTAAACAGTAAAAATATGACCTATGCAGATTGATCAAGATGGCGAGACACATGTATAGGGTCAAAGTGGAGGAGCAATACAGTGGGTCGGGTCTTCTAAAGATCATGGATTACAAAAAGAAAGCCAGTCACTTCGCGGACACCAACACCACCCTACAGGACAAGCTAAACACCTTTTTTTTTTTACTTTGAGCGAAACGACTCTGAGATGCCGAGGAGAGCCTCTGAGGACAACGAGGGCTACTTGCTTAACCCTCACTACCCTCCCTAGCCACACCCTCAGTGCATGTGCAGACCAGCTAGCTGTTGTGTTGACGGACATTTTCAATCTCTAGCACAGGTCGTTATCCCCCACCTGCTTCAAGATGTCAACTATCATCCCTGTGCACAAGAAAGGTAAAGTAACTGAACTGAATGACTACCGGCCCGTAGCACTCAGTCATCATGAAGTGCTTTGAGAGGGTAGTCCACATCACATCCTTCCTCCCGATACACTCAACCCTCTCTGCCTACAGCCCGACAGATCCACGGACAACGCAATCGCCATTGCACTGCACACTGCCCTCACCCATCTGGACAAGAGGAATGCATATGTGAGGATACTGTTCGACTACAGCTCGAACTTCAATACCTTTTAGTGCCCTCTAAGCGTAGCACAAAGCTCACAGACCTGGGACTGAACTCCTCCCTATGCAACTAGGTCCTGGACTTCCTAATTGGCCAGGTGGTGAAGGTAGGCAACATTACATCCTCCACATTGATCCTCAACACGGGGGCCCCACAAGGGTGTGTCCTTTACTCCCTGTATACCAACGACTGTGTGGCCTCACACAGTTCAAACTGGAAAGGACCATAAAGCTCATCACCGTGCACTTTCACCACCATGTGAAGTTCATTGTAACTTATTTAATCTGTACTCTAATAAACTGCATGGTTTCCTGAGTCGTAGTGTGAGGACCACACAACATATCCTTGCGTGACTCCAAGTTTAGTTCGTGCTCAGCCCCCTCCTGTACTCCCTGTTCACCCATGACTGCGTGGTCATGCACACCTCCAACGCATTCATCAAGTTTGCTGACGACGCGACATTAACAGACCTGATTACCAATAACGAGGAGACGGCCAACAGGAAGGGGGTAGGCATTCTGACGGTGTGGTGCCAGGTAAACAACCTCTCTCAACGTCAGCAAAACAAGGGAGTTGATTGTAGACTAAGGCGGAACCAGGCTGGGCACTCGCCCGTCTTGGAGACGAGTTCCGTGGCGTAAACGTATGAAATTGAATTTGTCACATGCGCTGAATACAACTGGTGGAGACTTTACCGTGAAATGCTTGCTTATGAGCAACAATAGTTGTTTTTTGTTTTTAAATAGTAACGCGGGGAATCAAATTAAATACACAATAATGGCGCTATATACAGGGAGTACCAGTTCCAAATCAATGTGCAGATGTACAAGGTATTTGATGTAGTTATGTACATGAAGGCAGGGTAAAGTGACTAGGCATCAGGATAGATAATAATAATAAGAAGAAGAGTAAAATAAAGAACAGAGTAGCAACAGCAAATTATGTGTAAAAGTGTGTGTAAAGCAGGGGCGCAACTTTGGTTTTAGAAATGGGCGGGACATTAACTTGGAAGGGGGGTTGGGGGTCCTCCCATTTTTGGGGGGGCATCTAAAGCTAATTTCCTGCATTTCTACACAATCTAATATGACCCATGGCCCTTCTATCTGTCTCTATTTGGAACATCAACAAGTAAGCAAAAATGCCCACTGTCATTAAGCTAGTTAAGATCGTTATTAAATGTTTAAGTGATTGATAAGAGTGAACTAGATCAATGATAATTCAATAATCAATATTGGGTCGCACCTTTAACCAATAGCCTAACAAATGAAGTAATAAGTCTTAACTTTTGATTGTCTTTAAGACATATTAAATTGCAACCATTCCGAGCCGCCTGCACGCCACAACCCCCACCAGTCTATTCAGTAACTCAACTCTCTCCCCAACACAACTGCCTTCCCATCTTTTTTTTGGTCTCAAGGGAAGGTTTGGAAAACAAACGTTTTATAAAAACACATACACCTACACATTAACACACATAAACAGTACATCCTCCATATAACTCATATCATAGGCCTACTGTAGAGTTATTTTTACTTGCACACAATATAGCTGGATCACCCCGTTCTGTCCCGAAGAGTCCACAGCCCTGCGGTGCCCCAACCCAACACACCCCACTCAGCTTGAGAATCTTAGTGAATCATTCATTATTGGTTTCAGGTGTTGGGCCAAGGCCAGAGTGACATCCAACTTTATGGCAGATTGCCTAAATAGGTATCTCCCCTGAAGTGGGCACGTTTTCAATACAGTCTCCTTTTGTTGTACTGTATTCCATATAAGGCATCCAGGGCTTATAACGGTTGCACAGTATACCCTTAATCTTGTAATAAATCATATCTAGTGATACATAACTTGACATTTATGCCATCTATTGTGGGAGGATAACCAACCTTCCAATTAATGTCAATGCATTTCTTAGCCGCTATAGATTCTAGGTTACGCAGTTTCTTCTGATAACAGTCTCCAGTATCAACATTTCCAAGCAAACAAAAACAGGGAAAAGGGAGAAGCTGTAGACATGCTGAGATAAAATAACACTCTTTGCCAGAATTCAGCCAGCCTTCACAAGACCATAACATATGTAAATATGTTCCCTTTTGTGTTTTACACATCCAGCAGAGGAATTACAATTCTAAGGGCATGTTATTCAGTTTCACTGGCATATAGTTTGTTCTATAGATGGTCTTAAACTGCAGTAATTTATGTCTGAATTATAAGAACATGACAGAGCATTCTAACACATGCTGCATGATCACAAGTATGTGGACACCTGCTTGTCAAATATCTCATTCAAAATCATGGCCAATAATATGGAGTTGTTCCCCTCTTTGCTGCTATAACAGCCTCTACTCTTCTGTGAAGACTTTCTACTAGACCTTGGAACATTGCTGTGAAGACTTGCTACCATTCAGCCGCAAGAGCATTAGTGAGGTCGAGCACGAGATGTTGGGCGATGAGGCCGGCTTGCAGTCGTGTTCCAATTCATCCCAAAGGTGTTCGATGGGGTTGAGGTCAGGGCTCTGTGCAGGCCAGTCAAGTTCTTATACACCGATCTTGACAAACCATTTCTGTATAGACCTCGCTTTGTGCACCTGGGCATTGTCATGCTGAAACAGGAAAGGGCATTCCCCAAACTGTTGCCACAAAGTTGGAAGCACAGAATTGTCTAGAATGTCATTGTAGGCTGGACCATTAAGATTTCCCTTCACGGGAACTAAGGGGCCTAGCCCGAATCATGAAAAACAGCCCTAGACCATTATTCCTCTTCCACCTAACTTTACAGTTGGCACTATGCATTCAGGCTGGAAGTGTTCTCGTGACATCCACTAAACACAGATTCGTCCGTCGGAATGCCAGATGGTGAAGCAGGATTCATCACTCCAGATAACACATTTCCACTGCTCCAGAGTCTAATGGCGGCGAGCTTTACACCACTCCAGCCGACGCTTGGCATTGAGCATGGTGATCTTATGCTTGTGTGCGGCTGCTCGGCCATGGAAACCCATTTCATGAAGCTCCCGACGAACAGTTCTTGTGCTGACGTTAATTCAAAAGTTCACTTCTGCGCTGTCACAGACTGTTTTTCCCTGGCTGCCTGACCCTGCAGGGACACCTGTCACCACCTGATCCTGCTAAGACATGATGACCATAATGTTGTGTACTGACTGAGCACCATGACAGTGAAGCCTGTAGTGCTGTTTAAAACGTAGGTAAGTAGGTAATTAACTAGGGAAACTGACAGATCAATAACGTTACATTGCTATACTGACTAATACACATACAGTGGGGCAAAAAAGTATTTAGTCAGCCACCAATTGTGCAAGTTCTCCCACTAAAAAAGATGAGGCCTGTAATTTATCATAGGTACACTTCAACTATGACAGACAAAATGAGAAAAAAATCCAGAATATCACATTGTAGGGTTTTTTTAATGAATTTATTTGCAAATTATGGTGGAAAATAAGTATTTGGTCACCTACAAACAAGCAAGATTTATTTTGGCTAGCTCTAGGTAATGGTACAGTGGTACATCATCAAACTGAATTATGTTGAAATGGGAGGGAAAATGTTACGAGAATTTAATTATCAATGTTCATAAACTTAAATGAATCTACTCAGTCTGCAACCCAGAGTGTGTAAGGTTCTGGTTTAAATGAAACAGACAGAGTCCCAGTTTACAATAGTCAAAATGTTTATTCACGAGAGCGCTCTAAAATAAAAAATGAGAACACAATCTTTATAACACACACAAACCAGTTCAAATCTTAAACTACGCCTTGCTCAGACAGTTGGTGTTTTCCCACTACACAGATACATTGTTTCTTTAATCTGCAACATGTTTCATAATTTTCTGCAAGCCTAACTGTTTCTCCCCTCCACGGGTGGAGACAGAATGTCCTGTAAGGAACACAGTAGTACAACTTGTCTGCTCCTCTTATCATTTGTTTTCCACTTGCACCCTGCTTACATACTAAAAAGGAACAAAAGTCCTTGTTCTAATTCTGACTAAAACTGCACACATCATCAGATTATAGTTATATGATTTTAATACATTTCATACAATTATATGGTTTCAGGGTGGAATATTTTTTGTTATTATCTTAACAATACCTTAAATATATAAATCATATGAATTTATATTATATCAGAAAAAACGGCTACAAAACATTTCCATACACACAACAGCTGTTAGATACTGCGACCTGACAGATAGCTAGCTATAGCTGAACTGGCTGTGATAGCTACTAGCTAACTAACTAACTGCTAGTAGTTCATTCACTTCATTCAAGAGGGGATGAAAACATTAGCTAACAGTAACTGTCAAACAGAAGTTTCCTTGCCAGCTAGATCAGTCAACTAAAGAGTAGCCAGTTTCTGCTCTGCTTGTTTTTACAACTCAGAGACATATCGCAACACAAACAGCAGCTGCCTCTAGATCTCTCCCGTGCTGTTCCAATACGCCAGCCTTTCAGAAGCTTTCCCTTCACACAGCCTGTCCACACACCACTTCGTTTGGTCTGTCGTGGAAGGATCAGAATTTGTTGGTAACATTTGTAAGATGTTTAATATTCATCAAATGTGTGTTATCAAAAGTTACTTCTCATCAGAATGGTATTTTTGATAATACTGTGGCGAGGTTGCAGTTATCAGTTCTATGTCAAAACTAAGTTGCATGGGCCACAGAGAGGGGAGAGGTCAAAGTGTCATCATGTGTAAACATATCTTTTACTCCCTACCTTTTCTAGTGGGGAAAGAAGGGTTGCAGTGTCTGGAATCATTCTATGCTCCCTCTAATGTTGTTTCTATCTTAACATATAGCCTCACCCTCCTCTCCGTGAGTTTGTCCAGGAGTTTGTATTTTGAGTTGGTTGTATCTAAATGACAATTTGATATATGCCTGTTGATATGGAGGATTTGGTTTATGGTTCTGGGGTTTGGGAAAGGAGACAAAGCTAAACGATGAATTATGTCTATGCTGTCTGACTATGTGCGTCTTTGCTATTAAAGGAACTCAGTTGCATTGTAAGGGGACTCTCAGAGAATTCACTGAGAGACACTGAATTTATCTGAGAGTCACAGGATTGTGATAGAGCTCATATCATTAAAGCTAAACTTTTATAACTAACTCTGATGTGTGGTTTGCTCCCATGATTTGGTAAATAGAGGAAATTTCCACGACAGGTCCGAAATCCAGCCGGATGAAACCGGAAAACAGCCTTCCTGACTGCTGTGAGGCATCCGCATGGTCCTAAAGCACAGCTGTGCCATGTTTTGTATCACCTCTTACAATAAAAGATTGCCGTTTTGAAACTGCAGTAGCTACAGTTGAAGTCGGAAGTTTACACACACCTTAGCCAAATACATTTAAACTAAGTTTTTCACAATTCCTGACATTTAATCCGAGTAAGAATTCCCTGTCTTAGGTCAGTTAGGATCACCACAAAATGTTAAGAATGTGAAATGTCAGAATAATAGTAGAGAGAATCATTTATTTCAGCTTTTCTTTCATCACATTCCCAGTGGGTCAGAAGTTTACATGCACTCAATTAGTATTTGGTAGCATTGCCTTTAAATTGTTTAACTTGGGTCAAACGTTTAGGGTAGCCTTCCACAAGCTTCCCACAATATGATGGGTGAATTTTGGCCCATTCCTCCTGACAGAGCTGGTGTAACTGAGTCAGGTTTGTAGGCCTCCATGCTCGCACATGCTTTTTCAGTTCTGCCCACAAATTTTCTATGGGATTGAAGTCAGGGCTTTGACCACTCCAATACCTTGACTTTGTTGTCCTTAAGCCATTTTGCCACAACTTTGGAAGTATGCTTGGGGTCATTGTCCATTTGGAAGACCCATTTGCGACCAAGCTTTAACTTCATGACTGATATCTTGAGATGTTCCTTCAATATATCCATATAGTTTCCCTCCCTCATGATGCCACTTTTGTGAAGTGCACCAGTCCCTCCTGCAGAAAAGCACCCCCACACCATGATGCTGCCACCCCGTGCTTCATGTTTGGCATGTTGTTCTTCGGCTTGCAAGCCTCCCCCTTTTTCCTCCAAACATAACAATGATCATTATGGCCAAACAGTTCTATTTTTGTTTCATCAGACCAGAGGACATTTCTTCAAAATGTACGATCTTTGTCCCCATGTGCAGTTGCAAACTGTAGTCTGGCTTTTTTATGGTGGTTTTGGTGCAGTGGCTTCTTCCTTAATGACATAGCCTTTCAGGTTATGTCGATATAGGACTCGTTTTACTGTGGATATAGATACTTTTGTACCGGTTTCCTCCAGCATCTTCACAAGGTCCTTTGCTGTTGTTCTGGGATTGATTTGCACTTTTTGAACCAAAGTACGTTCATCTCTAGGAGACAGGATGCGTCTCCTTCCTGAGCTGAATGGCGGCTGCGTGGTCCCATGGTGTTTATACTTACATACTATTTATTGTTTGTACAGATGAACGTGGTACTTTCAGGTGTTTGGAAATTGCTCCCAAGGATGAATCAGACTTGTGGAGGTCTACAATTCTTTTTCTGAGGTCTTAATATAATAATATAATAATATATGCCATTTAGCAGACACTTTTATCCAAAGCGACTTACAGTCATGTGTGCATATATTCTACGTATGAGTGGTCCCGGGGATCGAACCCACTACCCTGGCGTTACAAGCGCCATGCTCTACCAACTGAGCTACAGAAGGACCATATATATTATATTATTATATTATATATTACTGTGTTCCTTGGTAGAAACGAATGAAGTTATCGTCAGACTGGCTAGAATGCTGTGTTCCTTACGGGACATCTTATCTCTACACAGGGAGAGGAGAGACCTTGGGCTAGTAGTAAATTATTTAACAGGTGGTGGACGATGTGGGAAGGCTTCTGAACTATACTGCCATTGTGTGGAGGAAGGACAGTTTAAAACCCATGACGTCATTTTTAGTTTATAACCTGTTGTAAATTGTACCATGATCAGTACTCTCGAGATTAAACGCGATTTTGAGACTGGACTCTGTCCATTTTATGCAAATAAGTATCTTACAAATTCTTAGGAATGGGCAGAGTTCTAATTTAATTGGTTATTAAACATATAGGAATCAAATTCCTTCAACAAAACTCAACTGTTGTATTTTGGACCCAGTAATTGCATAATAACTTGTAATGTGTATGTATGTGTGTTTGTTTCGTGTTGGTCTACTTGTGTGTTATGTGTATGTGGACGCATGTTGTGAATGTGTGTGGAGGTTCTTCCCTGCCCTCACCCCAATGGACATTTATCATACATCTAAAACCAAAAGCATTGTATTTGGCTCAAAGCATTCTCTTAGACAGGCTGAACTCCTAGGAGTAACATTGGATGGTCAGTTAGCATGGTCAAGTCATATTGACAAAGTTGTTGAGAGGAAGGGGAGAGTTTTGTCTGTTGTAAAATATGTTCTGGGTTTTTGAAACAAAAGATCAACTGTACTCGTTCAGGCTCTGATCTTTTTAAGAAACATTTCTGTGTTAAAAATGCCAAACCACTTGTATAATCTAGTTGCATGCACTTCATACATATGTACATAAATACCCCACCAGACACGCCATTATGGGTTTCTTCACTGTGGCCAAACCAAAAACAGATATAATGCATTGCTCAGTTATGTATAGAGTCATGTCCTAGTGGAATTCTCCGTCACCAGAGATTACAAATTTAGCTTTATAAAACAGATAATTTAACTGTACTGTATATATGAATATGTACAGTATATGAATATTGTGTAAACAGTATTTTAGTTGTCTCTTGTTCCCCCCCCCCCCAATATATGTTATTTATTTAGAATTTAATGTAATAATCTTATGTTCTTGTCTTTAACTGTTCTGTACTTTATGTATTTGTATGTTTTATGTGGACCCCAGGAAGTGTAGCTGCTGCATGTACAGTAACTAATGGGGATCCTAATAAACAATGACTGACTGATGATGAGCTCATCAACTCATGGAAGCCAATGGTAAAGGCTTCTCTGAAGCTTTTAACAAGTTAAACCCAACACAATGCTAGTTTGCATAGCAAATAATAATCACTCACAAAGGAAATAATCATTCTTCTCGTGGTCTATTGACACATCATCACGCACATAACACATAACTCCTCAAGACAGGGTGTGAGTTCCTGTCGCATGTTGTGTGTGGGACCAGCTTCAAGGCAAACAAGAAAAAAGTGTTTGTTCATTTGAATGAAATGCCTTACCATTTAAGTTCATATGTGTATTTACTCAGTAAGAAAAGTCCATACCACTTTTTTTTACTAATATTGGAAATCACCTTTACTCTGTCATAAAATTGGTTTGGAGAGGTGGTTAATAATTAAGGCACCTCACTTTCCACACAGGCAATAACATGAGGCAACAAAAAAACTAATGTACCCACAAGTCATTCCAGGTGACTTAGTGCTGCTTTCTCATGCTGCTGTTCCATGACTCATGTTATAGGAATCAGTGCAGTTCGGTGCCGTTTATGATGAGGACCATTTTTGTTTTCATTAGCACGGCCTTATTTCTGTAACACCACGCATGTTGGATGACTGTCATTCATATTCCATTCACCCAGTTCAATGTAAAATTGATGGGTTTAGGCTACTAGATGATACTCCAATTTTCCCTGTACCCATCAAGAGGTTGCTGCAACCTAGCCTATGAATGAACGTTTACAACATTTACATTACATTTACATTTAAGTCATTTAGCAGACGCTCTTATCCAGAGCGACTTACAAATTGGTGCATTCACCTTATGACATCCAGTGGAACAGTCACTTTACAATAGTGCATCTAAATCTTAAGGGGGGGGGGGGGGTGAGAGGGATTACTTATCCTATCCTAGGTATTCCTTAAAGAGGTGGGGTTTCAGGTGTCTCCGGAAGGTGGTGATTGACCCCGCTGTCCTGGCGTCGTGAGGGAGTTTGTTCCACCATTGGGGGGGCCAGGGCAGCGAACAGTTTTGACTGGGCTGTGCGGGAGCTGTACTTCCTCAGTGGTAGGGAGGCGAGCAGGCCAGAGGTGGATGAACGCAGTGCCCTTGTTTGGGTGTAGGGCCTGATCAGAGCCTGGAGGTACTGAGGTGCCGTTCCCCTCACAGCTCCGTAGGCAAGCACCATGGTCTTGTAGCGGATGCGAGCTTCAACTGGAAGCCAGTGGAGAGAACGGAGGAGCGGGGTGACGTGAGAGAAACTTGGGAAGGTTGAACACCAGACGGGCTGCGGCGTTCTGGATGAGTTGAAGGGGTTTAATGGCACAGGCAGGGAGCCCAGCCAACAGCGAGTTGCAGTAATCCAGACGGGAGATGACAAGTGCCTGGATTAGGACCTGCGCCGCTTCCTGTGTGAGGCAGGGTCGTACTCTGCGGATGTTGTAGAGCATGAACCTACAGGAACGGGCCACCGCCTTGATGTTGGTTGAGAACGACAGGGTGTTGTCCAGGATCACACCAAGGTTCTTGGCGCTCTGGGAGGAGGACACAATGGAGTTGTCAACCGTGATGGCGAGATCATGGAACGGGCAGTCCTTCCCCGGGAGGAAGAGCAGCTCCGTCTTGCCGAGGTTCAGCTTGAGGTGGTGATCCGTCATCCACACTGATATGTCTGCCAGACATGCAGAGATGCGATTCGCCACCTGGTCATCAGAAGGGGGAAAGGAGAAGATTAATTGTGTGTCGTCTGCATAGCAATGATAAGAGAGACCATGTGAGGTTATGACAGAGCCAAGTGACTTGGTGTATAGCGAGAATAGGAGAGGGCCAAGAACAGAGCCCTGGGGGACACCAGTGGTGAGAGCGCGTGGTGAGGAGACAGATTCTCGCCACGCCACCTGGTAGGAGCGACCTGTCAGGTAGGACGCAATCCAAGCGTGGGCCGCGCCGGAGATGCCCAACTCGGAGAGGGTGGAGAGGAGGATCTGATGGTTCACAGTATCGAAGGCAGCCGATAGATCTAGAAGGATGAGAGCAGAGGAGAGAGAGTTAGCTTTAGCAGTGCGGAGCGCCTCCGTGATACAGAGGAGAGCAGTCTCAGTTGAATGACTAGTCTTGAAACCTGACTGATTTGGATCAAGAAGGTCATTCAGAGAGAGATAGCGGGAGAGCTGGCCAAGGACGGCACGTTCAAGAGTTTTGGAGAGAAAAGAAAGAAGGGATACTGGTCTGTAATTGTTGACATCGGAGGGATCGAGTGTAGGTTTTTTCAGAATGGGTGCAACTCTCGCTCTCTTGAAGACGGAAGGGACGTAGCCAGCGGTCAGGGATGAGTTGATGAGCGAGGTGAGGTAAGGGAGAAGGTCTCCGGAAATGGTCTGGAGAAGAGAGGAGGGGATAGGGTCAAGCGGGCAGGTTGTTGGGCGGCCGGCCGTCACAAGACGCGAGATTTCATCTGGAGAGAGAGGGGAGAAAGAGGTCAGAGCACAGGGTAGGGCAGTGTGAGCAGAACCAGCGGTGTCGTTTGACTTAGCAAACGAGGATCGGATGTCGTCGACCTTCTTTTCAAAATGGTTGACGAAGTCATCTGCAGAGAGGGAGGAGGGGGGGGGAGGGGGAGGAGGATTCAGGAGGGAGGAGAAGGTGGCAAAGAGCTTCCTAGGGTTAGAGGCAGATGCTTGGAATTTAGCGTGGTAGAAAGTGGCTTTAGCAGCAGAGACAGAGGAGGAAAATGTAGAGAGGAGGGAGTGAAAGGATGCCAGGTCCGCAGGGAGGCGAGTTTTCCTCCATTTCCGCTCGGCTGCCCGGAGCCCTGTTCTGTGAGCTCGCAATGAGTCATCGAGCCACGGAGCGGGAGGGGAGGACCGAGCCGGCCTGGAGGATAGGGGACATAGAGAGTCAAGGGATGCAGAGAGGGAGGAGAGGAGGGTTGAGGAGGCAGAATCAGGAGATAGGTGGGAGAAGGTTTGAGCGGAGGGAAGAGATGATAGGATGGAAGAGGAGAGAGTAGCGGGGGAGAGAGAGCGAAGGTTGGGACGGCGTGATACCATCTGAGTAGGGGCAGTGTGGGAGGTGTTGGATGAGAGCGAGAGGGAAAAGGATACAAGGTAGTGGTCGGAGACTTGGAGGGGAGTTGCAATGAGGTTAGTGGAAGAACAGCATCTAGTAAAGATGAGGTCGAGCGTATTGCCTGCCTTGTGAGTAGGGGGGGGGAAGGTGAGAGGGTGAGGTCAAAAGAGGAGAGGAGTGGAAAGAAGGAGGCAGAGAGGAAAGAGTCAAAGGTAGACGTGGGGAGGTTAAAGTCGCCCAGAACTGTGTCACGCCCTGACCGCCCTGACAACGTAGGTGCACACAGGTCGAGAGAAAATATTGAGATGACAGTGACACATTCATACTGCCTTGCACAGTCTTGCCTGCGTCTAGCTTATCTACATTTACATTACATTTAGAGTATAATCATTAGTCCAACGGTTGCAAACTATCATTTCTATTGGATAAATTCCTGTATTTTTATCACCGTTTCATTTGCTTCCATTTAAAAAACATTTTTCAACATAATCGGTGGAATGAATGCACCCCTGATCATAGCAACCATGTTGTATTCATTCTAGCCTCTATGCACTCTCCTCCTCTCACCTTTACCTTCGTTTGTGGACTTCAATGTACAACACGTGACCAGGAGAAAAAACCTTTCCAAACCACATCATATCCGCCACACACAGCCTACATCGTTGTCACCATATTAGCTAAAGTAACGTCATAGTCAATATAGCTAATAGAAGTAACATGTTAGTAAACCCGCTACAATAATGCTGTAATGTTAAAGTGTATAGTCAGTAAGCAGTTACACCGGTGGCCATAAATTAATAATACCAAAAGCTTACCTTGACTTGAAAGAGTTCCAGTGTTGTCGGTGTCACGCCCTGACCGTAGAGAGCCTTTTTATGTCTCTATTTGGTTTGGTCAGGGTGTGATTTGATTTGTTTGGCGTCATTTTGATTAATAAACTAAAATGTACACTCACCACGCTGCACCTTGGTCCTCTCCTTTCAACAGCCGTGACAGTTGGATAATCATAGCCAGCTAGCTAACATAGCATCCCTCTGTTGGAGTGGGCTAAACTATCAAGATTCAATTGCTAGCTAAGTAAGTGGAACTGAAAATAAATCACACTCTCTTGCTTCTCCTTAATTTTTGAATAAATTAATTTGTTAAACTATTGTCTTTCTCTCACTGAGTCAACTACTCACCACATTGCAGTGCTAGCTAGCTGTAGCTTATGCTTTAAGTACTAGATTAATTCTCTGATCCTTTAATTGGGTGGACAACATGCCAGTTCATGCTGCAAGAGCTCTGATAGGTTAGAGGACGTCCCCTGGAAGTTGTCATAATTACTGTGTAAGTCTATGGAAGGGGGTGAGAACCATGAGCCTCCTAGGTTTTGTATTGAAGTCAATGTACCCAGAGGAGGACGGAAGCTAGCTGTCCTTCGGCTACACCATGGTGCTACCCTACAGAGTGTTGTTTAGGCTTCTGTAGACCATTGCAAACAGTGTGTTTTAATCAATTATTTGATGACGTGAATATATTTACCTCAGGAGGCTGAAGAAATTCGGCTTGTCACCAAAAGCACTCACAAACTTCTACAGATGCACAATCGAGAGCATCCTGGCGGGCTGTATCACTGCCTAGTACGGCACCTGCTCCGCCCTCAACCGTAAGGCTCTCCAGAGGGTAGTGAGGTCTGCACAACGCATCACCGGGGGCAAACTACCTGCCCTCCAGGACACCTACACCACCCGATGTTACAGGAAGGCCATAAAGATCATCAAGGACATCAACCACCCGAACCACTGCCTGTTCACCCCGCTATCATCCAGAAGGCGAGGTCAGTACAGGTGCATCAAAGCTGGGACCGAGAGACTGAAAAACAGCTTCTATCTCAAGGCCATCAGACTGTTAAACAGCCACCACTAACATTGAGTGGCTGCTGCCAACACACTGTCATTGACACTGACCCAACTCCAGCCACTTTAATAATGGGAATTGATGGGAAATTATGTAAATATATCACTAGCCACTTTAAACAATGCTACCTTATATAATGTTACTTACCCTACATTATTCATCTCATATGCATACGTATATACTGTACTCTACATCATCGACTGCATCCTTATGTAATAGATGTATCACTAGCCACTTTAACTACGCCACTTTGTTTACTTTGTCTACGTACTCATCTCATATGTATATACTGTACTCGATACCATCTACTGTATGCTGCTCTGTACCATCACTCATTCATATATCCTTATGTACATATTATTTATCCCCTTACACTGTGTATAAGACAGTAGTTTTGGAATTGTTAATTAGATTACTTGTTGGTTATCACTGCATTGTCGGAACTAGAAGCACAAGCATTTCGCTACACTCGCATTAACATCTGCTAACCATGTGTATGTGACAAATAAAATTAGATTTGATTTTTATAGTTTTTCAATGCTTTACAATTTTTATGAAATTCACTGAGGATGGTCCTCCCCTTCCTCCTTTGAGGAGCCTCCACTGATAGGAATAAATTGGCAACAAATGCTACAGCAAGTGATTTTAAATTATCCTTTCAATTAAATAGAGGGTGTCTTTTGTTAAAACTGACACTTGAATGTGCTACGAGATTTGATTACACAAAACCTTCAAAGGTAATAGGGTGTCATAATAGGGTGCCATAATACCTAGCTAGCTATTTACATGGGATGCTCTATCAACCGAATAAACCAATTTTAGATCCAATAAAGAAATAAGTACATATTTCAAGTGTGTAAATAGAGCTTATCAATTCAAATGGATTTCTCACCTAGTTTGCTGCGCTATTTTCGGAGAAGGGTCTATCTGCGGACGGCAGACTTTGGGTGTGTCGTGTAGTATTTTTTTGTGTAATGACGATCAAGTGAGTATGTCATTGTCACGACTTCCACCAAAGTTGTTTCCTCTCCTTGTTCGGGCGGTGTTCGGCAGTCGGCGTAACTGGTCTTCTAGCCATCGTCGATCCACTTTTCATTTTCCATTTGTTTTGTCTTGTTTTCCTACACACCTGGTTTCCATTTCCCTCATTAAGTGTTGTGCATTTAACCCTCTGTTCCCCCCATGTCCTTGTGTGGAATTGTTTGTTTGTAAGTTCTTGTGCACCATGTTACTGGTGAGCGCCGGGTTTTGTACCCATGTAGTTTTTTTTTTATTGCCGTTGGTTTTGAAATGAAACTGCTCCAGCTATTACCTATTTCTGCTCTCCTGCGTCTGACTTCACTGCCACCAGTTCCGCAACCCTTACAGTCATGTAGAGACGTAATGCAACCGGTAAGTCCTCTCCTCAGTAAATAATCCATTTACTTTGCTGTTATTTCATTTTTTTCACTGAATTCTGATTGTTTCTGCCATTATTTTCCCCTGACTGTCTATCTAGTATTTAGGACCCCATCATCCCCATGGCGATGTCAACCATTTCTCTTCTGCTCTCTGCTGCCTTTGGTCTGAGTGGTGCAGCAGGCAAGACACATAGCAAACCAAGAATATAGACTTGATGATTCCTTTTTTGATTACTTTCTTGATGATGACATTTTTTGGATGTTTATTTTATTTTTGTTAGGTCTTATTTCAAATCCTTTGCTGGAGAAAGCCACAACCCCTTGACTTGGTGTGTGCATTTACCAAGTCTGCACCTGTTTTGAATTTGGCCAATCCATAATTGTTGCTGGAAAAGACAATGTGAAAAGAAAATGTCAGAGCCAGTACAGCTCGGATCGGCAAATGGTAAATAACTAATGGAATTGTCCCATGAACATTGCAAAAGCAGCTTTCATTTATTGTGTTTTATTGTCTTTAACTGTACACTCCATAGTAGACTTTGAGCAGGGTTTGCATCTGGGTAAGTGTAACATATGATAAAATATTTGTCAGGAGATGAATCTGCAGTACGTCTGGGTAGACACCCCTCATAGGAAGAGGCTTCGCTTATCGAAATAAGAAGTGTGTGTGGGGGCAGTTAATTGTGAAAAATGTTGCTGCGACTGGTCCATTTGAATTCCTGTCTGCCTGTCCTTCCAGGAGCTAAGGGAGCAGAAAGCAGGAGCCAATGCCCCACAGGCTGGTTCCAATTTGGCTCACGCTGCATCATGTTTGTCGATAATACAAGGACATGGCTCCTAGCAGATGTATCATGCTTATCCTCTACTATGAATTAAAGGGGAAGTTCAATTGAAATCAACTTACTTGGTTTGACGTTACCTTATAGGTGGTTGGCCTTTTAACAGGCACTGCATGCCTCATGTAAAATACTAAACCTCCCCTTATTGTTTAATTTACATTTTCTATTAGCTTGGAATATTTATTTCATGTGTGGAGTCAGGCTTCCGGTGTATTGGAACCCACAGGACATGGTTTAAGACAGAGATAAACGAATATCTCTAAGTGCATGTTTCAAATAGCAGTGACTGACTCACTGGTGGGGGTCACAGGCAAAACAAAACAACTATAGACATGTTTCACTGGCAAACATTAATATCCGCTAACGTACCAGAGGCAATGTCTGCTCAAAGTCCATCATCTCCTCAAGGCTTTCTACAGTGAAACACAAAGGGATGCATTCAATCATAGCTCTCAGTAGCAATATTTACACAGCATTTCTGTTGGATCGCTGCTCCTCTTTCAACACGAACACCTCTTACTGGAAGCATCTAGTGAAGGGAGTGTTCCTGGTAAAGACTTACCAAGAGGTGGGTTCTGTTTAAAGGTGTTTCCCTCATCATCCATATCCTCACTGAAATGGAAACCTATGGAGGGAAAGACATGGGAAGCTCATTTTGTCCATTCTGCCACTACTCGGTATTCCCTGATAAATAACACACTCACCTAGAGGAATATGTTCCATATTAGTCTCCAGAAAGGGTTCCGTAAAAGGATAGGTATGAATAAACATGCCAGTTATGTAAAATATGACTTTCAATAATGTCTGCAGGGCAATCTAGACTTATGTACACACACTTACCAATAGGGGGGGTTTGCTCCATGTTTCCCTCCAATAAAGGTTCTGAAACAAGAACTGTCACACAATAAAAGAGTGGAGGTAGGGCCTCCTGGATAACAGAAAACATCATCAATGGAACTGTCTGAAGTTAGAAAAGTGTCAATATTTTGTCAACTAGTGGAGTAAGCATGATACTGTGTGTCTTACTGTGTGTCTTGCCTGCTGCGCTACTCAGAGCAACCGCCGCACCGAGCAGAAGAGATATGGTCAACATTGCCGTGCTGCCGCTGATGACGAAGGGCTTCTGAAAACAAGACATTAAAATACATCTCTGAGAAAGAACTCACTGAAAAGGAGATCAAAACAGCAACACAGAGTGTCGAAGGTGAGAAGAGGACTTAGCCACTAGAGTCAACCACAAGTTAGTTCTGCAGGTTCTGTTCAGATGGAGAAACAAGAGCACTTTTGTGCTGTTAGCTCACATGGCCACAAGGAAACGATCAGACTTTTCTTTTACTTGGTATTGTATATTTTTGGCATGTTTTTTTCCCTGCACCATAGATTAAAACGCGAGCCCTTGATTCGTTATTTTGGAATTGTTCCTCGCCGTCTGCCAGATCAGGATGGAATATCAATAAAGATTTTTTTTAAACAAGCACTTTATCTTTTAGTCATCTCTTTAATCTTTGTGAAATTAGGTTGAATTGCAATATCCAATCAAGAGCTGCCTAAATCATGTTACACAGTGTCGCGTTTGGGGGTTCTAAAACAAATGAATTAGCTTTAGGGATTAGAGGTGGGTTGAATGGGAATGCATACACCGATACATCATGTGCGCAGTTTGTGTTGTTCGATTGCAAGTCAGTTGAATGGAAATGTACACAGAGTCATGTGGATGTGTATGTGTGGGTGTTTTCAGGAATCCTGTCACCTGACTAAAGATACAGTGCTTGTTTTGATCTCTGTCAAGGGTTCACGTTTTAGCAACAATCTCAAGGTACACCAATAAACCCAACCTATGGTGCAAAAACAAAAACATGCCGTACATACAGTGCATTCAGAATGTATTCAGACCCCTTGACTTTCTCCACACTTTGTTACGTTACTGCCTTACTCTAAAATGGATTAAATTGTTTGTTTTCCTCATCAATCTACACACAATACCTTTAAAAAAAATGTCAATGTATTTTTTGCAAATGTACAAAACAATTCAATATCACAATAACATAAGTATTCAGACCCTAAGGTAGAAAAGTACACGCTTATGTTTGAACACTGTTTATGCATCGAATAGCTTTGATTAGTACTCTCTCATCTGTGTCTGTGGGACTGAGTTGGACCTCTGCAGCTTAACGCTGGCAGTTGATTTATGATGGCTTTAGTGATAAAAACCGACAGCCGGCATTCCATTGAATGATTCCTGTCTGAAATGCTGGCCTGTCTGCCAGGACCAGGGGAACCTTCCCTCCAGTTTCTCTCACACATGCAGATGAACACTGGACTTCAGAAATTGTGAGGAGGACCCAGTGTTCCATGTTTGGTTAGTATCTGTGTGTTAAGGAGTGCGAAACTGAGAAGATAACCCTGTATCAACAAACAGTAAATGACCTACAGACAGAAACCTGGCGCAATGTAAATCTTGCAGTCTGCTGCTTGATAGCACAATGTACCTTTGTGTAATTCTACACATCTGTTGTTTGTCATGAACATTCAGAAGGATATACTTTGCTATAAAGAGCTGCAACCCAAATCTGCTCGTGGGTTCTCAGCAACCAGCTCCATTATTGCAATAATTAATAATGAAGTTTGAAATCTAAAAGTCTCTCTCCTTTGGTTAGAAATATTCCACGACAACTCTTTAGTCAGTACTTTGTTGAAGCACTTTTGGCCGCGATATCAGCCTTGAGTCGTCTTGGGTATGACACTACAAGCTTAGCACACTTGTATTTGGGGAGTTTCTCCCATTCTTCTCTGCAGATCCTCTCAAGCTCTGTCAGGTCTCTGTACTTTGCTCTGTTAATCTTTCCCTCAATCCTGACTAGTCTCTCAGTCCCTTCCGTTGAAAACATCCCCACAGCATGATGCTGCCACTACCATGCTTCACCGTAGGGATGTTGCCAGGTTTCAATATTGGTTTCATCAGACCAGAGAATCTTGTTTCTCATGGTCTGAGAGTCCATTAGGTGCCTTTTGGCAAACGCAAAGCGGGCTGTGATGTGTATTTTACTGAGGAGTGGCTTCCATCTGGCCACTGTACCATAAAGGCCTGATTGGTGGAGTTCTGCAGAGATGGTTGTCCTTCTGGAAGTTTCTCCCATCTCCACAGACGAATTCTGGAGCTCTGTCAGAGTGGTCATCGGGTTATTGGTCACATTCTCCCCCCGATTGCTCAGTTTGGCCAGCTCTAGGAAGAGTCTTGGTTCTCCCATATAAGAATGATGGAGGCCACTGTGTTCTTGGGGACCTTCAATGCTGCAGACATTTTTTGGTACCCTTCCCCAGGTCTGTGCCTCAACACAACCCTGTCTCAGAGTTCTACAGACAAGTCCTCTTACCTTTTTGCTCTGACATGCACTGCCAACTTTGGGACCTTATATGCACAGGTTTGTGCCTTTCCAAATCATGTCCAATCAATTGAATTTACCACAGGTGGACTCCAATCAAGTTGTAGAAACATCTCAAGGATGATCAATGGAAACAGGATGCACCTCAGCTCAATTTTGAGTCTCATAGCAAAGGGTCTGAATAAGTATGTAAATAAGGTATTTCTGTTTTTATTTTGAATAAATTAGCAAATAAAAATAAAAAATGTTTTCACTTTGTCATTATGGAGTATTGTGTGTGATTGATGAGGATTTTTATTTGATTTATTACCCATTTTAGAATAAGTCTGTAAGGTAACAAAATGTGGAAAAAGTCCAGGGGTCTGAATACTTTCCGAAAGCACTGTATATTTATACTCCGTACACCGACATTGCTCATCCTAATATTGATATATTTCTTGATTCCATTCTTTTAGATTTGTGTGTATTGTTGTGAATTGTTTGATACTACTGCACTGTTGGAGCTAGGAACACAAGCATTTCGCTACACCCGCAATACCAACTGCTAAATATGTCTATGCGGTCAATGAAATGTGATTTGATTTTGATTTGAAAAATAAATATTCATATTAAATACAACATGTAAAGTGATGATCCCATGTTTCATGAGCTGAAATAAAAGATCCCAGAAATGTACCATACTCAAAAAAAAGCTTATTTCTCTCAAATTTTGTGCACAAATTTGTTTACTTCCCTGTTAGTGAGCATTTCTCCTTTGCCAAGATAATCCATCCACCTGACAGGTGTGGCATATCAAGAAGCTGGTTAAACAGCATGATTGTTACACAGGTGCACCTTGTGCTGGGGACAATAAAAAGCAGCTCTAAAATGTGCAGTTTTGTCACACAACACAATGCCACAGATGTCTGGGTTTTCTGCATGTTTTTTTGTTTGTTGCCTGTGCGGGAGAGCAGGGCAACTTTTTAATCAGTCCGCTGTACTTGCTCAATAAATGCTGCATGTGTATATTCTTCCTATTGTTGAATCTCTGCCCCAATAAACAACTGATCCCAATATAGTAGGCAATCACATTTAACAACTCTCACAAACATGATACTTTGTACCGTGTTCAACTGATATGGAGTTACAGGAAATGTGTTTCCTTGTGGCCATATGAGCCGACAGTATAAAAGTGCTCCCTGTTGCTTGACTAAAGAGAAGCGACAGAGAGAACCTGGTATTCACTTTGACACTTTCTGACAGGAAACATTAGTGTAACAGATTAGTCCACCTATTCTACTCCATTAAACTTTGAGGGAATCATCAGTTCATCACTAAGTGCTGTTTTTAACAACAAAGGGATCTCGTCACCATGGCAATGTTTACAATTTCCCTGCTTCTCTGTGCTGCGTTTGCTCTGAGCGGTGCAACAGGTAAGACACACAGTAAACCAAGAAAATACATGTCATCCTCATACGGAAATGATAGAGCTCACATGATTACTTGAAAATGGAATCTCTTTTCTTCAGAGGTTACAACTGTCACGGAAAACCACATGGAACAGAGCTCACCTGCTGGTAAGTGCTTGATGATGTTACGCCGTCTTCAATGAATGAGCAACTTGTAATAGCTTTTGAAAGTGTGGAACTACAACACTGATCGTTGAAACCTGGTTCTAGAAGAAATCCGATTTCCTTCCTCTACATAAGCCAGTTGATCAACACAGTGCTTTCAGTTTTGTAAGTTGGTAATGTTAGGCTTCAATGAGTTTGTTCTGATCATATCTTGTCTCATTCAGAGGTGGTGAAGGCGGAGACGTGGAGCAGGGACTCTGCCCACCTGGCTGGCTCAAGTACGGGGCACGGTGTGTTTCATGTTTGTGCGTTCCGGCAAGACGTGGATGAATGCTGAGGTGCATTTTAACCTGTTGCATCCTTTACATTTGTTGGCTTTAGACACATTAGACTGATAATATAGGTATACACCAGGTATCACCGATCACAGTGCTGCAGTTCCACACTGGATTATACATTGAAAAGCGTCCATGTGGCAAGAACACAAGTATGTTTAAAAAAAACTTCCATTATAGAATCGAAGTGATATTATATTCTGTCCTCCGTTCCTGTCCTCTCTCTCTCTAGCGGTACTGTGTGCACTTCGGAGCAAACCTTGCATCCATCCACAGCTCTGAAGAGTATCATTTCGTGCAAGAGTTGATCATACTACAGACAGAAGACTTTACCCCTGCCTGGATTGATCATACTACAGACAGAAGACTTTACCCCTGCCTGGATTGATCATACTACAGACAGAAGACTTTACCCCTGCCTGGATTGATCATACTACAGACAGAAGACTTTACCCCTGCCTGGATTGATCATACTACAGACAGAAGACTTTACCCCTGCCTGGATTGGAGAAGACTTTGATTGATCATACTACAGCTGTTTGATCAGGTAGACTTTACCCCTGCCTGATCATCAAGACAGAAGACTCAGATCTAAGTTTGGGAAATTTGGGAAATCCTAAAAACCGTATTCTACTGTAGGCCTACATTAGAGCATGTTTACATATGTATTATCTACTGGCAACAATTTGATTGTTTTTGTATTCTATGGTTATGTTTCTTTGACACTGAGACCACTTCTTCCCCACAGAACCGAGTGTGGCTTTGGAGTGACGGCTCCAGATTTGACTACAGGAATTGGCTAACAGGAGAACCAAATAATGCCGGTGGCAGAGAGCCATGCATGATGATGAACAATGGAGGTACAGTCATCAAACTCTTATCCCAATATCCTTAAATGACATTGAGCTTCATTTATAGTGTGTTTAGAAAAACATGTCTGACGAGGAAATGTAAAACCAAACTTAAATCAGTCAATGTCTGTTTTGAGTCCGTTTCCGTGCAGCAGCAGTACAAACTTTAGGATGTTTTCTGCCAGTCTAGCTCATGCACTCGCAATCAAGTGGAGAGCTAATTGGCGTTCCTCGTTTCCTCTTTAGGTGAAAAACGCTGGAATGATATTCAATGTGGATCTATATTTCCATCTGTGTGCTCCAAAAGGTTGTGTTAAATCTGCCATCATAACATCAACTGAACCACTTTTTTGTCATTAAAACTGTACAGTATTATTGAAGAATGTAAATATATGGTAGGCCTATAGTTTTTGTGAATCATAGTCGAGCATTAGATTTAACTGAAGAGGGATTTTCTATCATGTAAATAGGCTGTTGTCAAATTTTTTCAATGATGCTAATCATGTAAAATGTCATAGTGAAGTTTTGCTACTAATAAATAATATCCCTAATATTTTGTGTAGATGTTGTCAGTGCATTGCATCACCAATGATTTACCGTTCCTAGGCTTAGCTTGATGTGCAACAATAAACACAGCATTTACACACTTAAAGATATTTTATACAGAAACCACTCTGCCCTAATATCAGTTTGTGACAAAACAAGCAGGTACAGTGTAGTGCAGTGGTCACCAACCTTATCTGAGTCAAGATCCCTTTCTGAGTCAAAATGCAAGCTGAGATCTACCGCTCAGATGACTTAAAAAACATAAGCCTATGCAACATTAACATATTAAAAACAGTTCTGTAACAATGAGGTTTGTGCAGCAGGCTATAGGCCCAATACATTATCACTGCATATAGGCTATGCTTGAATTGCCCTGCCAATCTTGTTCTTCTCAGACCATTTTTAGACCACATTTTAGGTATATGATCACACTGGTAATAGATCATTTGTTGTATTCCTTGTGAGGCACAGCTAAGTGAGCATAATAATTGTCTTTTTTTACTGTACTGATGGCCTGCATCTGATGATCAGTGAGGGCAGGGAGGGAGGGAGGCTACCTCCACCCGACTCATCATCCCTCCTCTCTACACTAAGAAAAGGGGACAGTCTTCCAGCTGATGGAGAAACTTAAGTCACTCTGCATTATTTCTGCCTCGTGCACCAATTCATGTTACTCCTAAGTAGGGCTGTTGAGGTGACTGTATTACCGCCACACCCGCTGTCACAAGTCATGAAGGCAGTCAAATTCCACGTGACCGTTTAGTCAAGGTAATTAGGCTTCTTCAAGCTCTGATGCTGCTGCTGGTCATTAGTTGCCTACCAAACTTGCGAACTGCTTGGTACTCAGCACTATATTGTCCCTATAATCCCTCTGACATCAATGCAAATGTAATCGGAAAAAATCTAATCAAACACTTCATGAGAGCCCATGAGCTCAGGTTGCGCAATGTTTCTATAGGCTATGCAATTGTGCGAGAAAACAGTGATGGGATCCTCCTCCTTTTACATTTACATTTAAGTCATTTAGCAGACGCTCTTATCCAGAGCCCCTAGGTATTCCTTAAAGAGGTGGGGTTTCAGGTGTCTCCGGAAGGTGGTGATTGACTCCGCTGTCCTGGCGTCGTGAGGGAGTTTGTTCCACCATTGGGGAGCCATGAGCTCAGGTTGCGCAATATTTCTATAGGCTATGCAATTGTGCGAGAAAACAGTGATGGGATCCTCCTCCTTTTAGTAGAGGCCATCGGCTTTCTATAGGCTAGGCCTACTATATTTATTTCTGAACTTTTTTAGTATTAAGCATATTGCTTACATTTACAACAGGAGTATAGCCTACCTTGCTGGCATGAAAATGAACCACTGGAAAAGTGTCCTCCATTCGCTATTTAAGTGCATATATTACATGTATTTTCCCCCTTGCCCCTGTTTCGATACAGGTAAATGATAATGGTCCATTCTAAATTTAAAACAAATTTCACACATATATTATTTAGTATATGTAAAGACAAGATGAAATTAAGAATAGTCTGATGGATGACAATATTAGCCTATCACTTGTGAATTATATACTATCATTTGTGAATGATGCCCAGCATAAGAAACAATGCCTTTTCTTTTGCTACTTTAAAAAAAATCATAGTCGCACACTTAATGTCGCTTAGCCCATACATCTATATGTTTTGCTAAGGTTTGTATCACAACTAAAGTGGCCAAATAACATGTTAAAATGAAGCACATTAATCTGCTTTACAACAGATGTAGAGCCTAACTGGCATACATAAACAGCACATGAGTTTCAAGTTTGGGGAAGATAATTTTCACCATAAAAATGCACCTTTATAATAAAAGCATTACATGCATAATTGCATTTGCAGTCACTTTTGATAATGGTGTTTTCCCGTTAATGGAACATTTGCACTTATAGCTTACTGCCATGTGCGCATTACTGCGCTTCTAATGTGCAGAAATAACCTAATAGTCAATCAACATTTTAAGCTAATCGTTTCGATCTGTTGCGTCAGCCACAATGCTTGAAAAAGGTTTTTTGATGCTAGTGGTTGTATTAATTTGGGATCTATTGCATCCCACAACGGTCCCAGACTATGTTTAGAATATTTATTTCAGGCACAGATTAGAATAGGTTGACGTTTCTACTATCCCATATAGTACATTGACTTGGGCTAGTGCTTTTGCTGTTCGTTAGATCTTTTCATCTTGTTGGCTGACGAAAAGTAAATGTGGACAGTTCCCAAAAGCAGAGCTCATGCCTTTTAAGCAACTTTTTTTTCAAATCATCATTAGCGTCGCATCATGAGGCCTTACAATGTATTAAACATTTAAACGTATAGCCCAACGTTTGTAGAACAAGTAAAGTGATATTAATAACTCTAAATTAAGCATATAGGAATACCTATTTATTTGTTAACCGCTCAACACAAATAGCCGCATGTGCGCGCTCCCTCAAATCGTTTGGAGAAAATATCCTTTCTATTTTATCCAGCTTTGTTCAATTATATTCTTCATACTATAAAATACTGGCACTGAATTTTATGCAGATCTAGCCTGCTAGCCAGATCAGGACCTAACATAAGGAAAACTCAGAGTATGCTATTCTGTTCTTCTGAAATATACTACATTTCCTTCATATTATGCTTCTTTAGACCTGTCTAAAATAAATACTGCATTTATTGTGACGTTGTAGGCTATATTACATGGATTAATTAGCAAGGAAACTGTGCAGGTGCAAGGTAACTGTGCAGACAGTTATCTGAGCTATCTGATTGGCCAGCAGTAGGCCTATACGTGCACTTGATTTCCTCTCTGGGTGTTAATTTATACATTATATTATTCAATAGAATAAATGGTTCAGTAGTGAAATGACCATTATTCCCAGATCCCTGACTGTAGTCTACCCATCAACTCAAGATGGAACTTTGTAGCCATTCACTGATTGTTATATTATACTGGAAAATTCACCTGAGCTGAGCTCCGTAGACTGGTCTTTCCTGGCTGTCTGACCCTGCTGGGACTCCTGTCCCCATCTGATCCTGTTAAAACTTCTTTGGGATTGGTGTCCCATCCACGGGACGGTTGAGCTAACGTAGACTAATGCGATTAACATGTAAATTACAAGATTGTAAATTACAAGAACATTTCCCAGGACATAGACATATCTGATATTGGCAGAAAGCATAAGGTCCCTGGTTCGCGCCCGGGTATGGGCGAGGGGACGGTTTAAAATTATACTGTTACATTTGTATTATCTTTTACCAGATCTATTGTGTTATATTCTCCTATATTCCTTTCATATTTCCACAAACTTCAAAGTGTTTCATTTCAAATGGTACCAAGAATATGCATATCCTTGCTTCAGGGCCTGAGCTACAGGCAGTTAGATTTGGGTAAGTCATTTTAGGCAAAAAAATGAAAAAAGGGGCGGATCCTTAAGTGGTTTTAAGACATGATGAGCATAGTGCTGTGTACTGACTGTGCACCATGACAGTGAAGCCTGTAGAGCTGTTTATACCGTGTCAATTAGTAGGGAATTAGATAGGGAAACTGACAGACCAATAAAGTTACATTGCTATACTGACTGATTGTGGCCAAAATAACATCTAATATTAGCCAACTTTTGGTAACTCCAATGGTACATCAACTGGCGAAAACAAGCCAAGTTCATTTACTTCTGTTGAAACTGGACAAAATAAAGGCTACAAAACATTTCCATACAGACAACAGGCAGCAGCTACTCTTCCTGGGGTTTATTATGGATCCCCATTAGTTACCACAATATTACAATATTACAATACCACAATATTACAATATTACAATACCACAATCCCACAACACCACAATATTACAATACCACAATATCACAACATTACAATACCACAATATTACAATACCACAATATCACAACATTACAATACCACAATATTACAATACCACAATACCACAACATTACAATACCACAACACCATAATATTAAAATACCACAACACCACAATATTACAATACCACAATACACCAATTGATTGTGTGTGCAGGAGAGTGATATATCCTCATTAGTTGTGTATTCTAGAGAGTGAAGATCTCTTCATTAGTTGTGTAATCTAGAGAGTGAAGATATCCTCGTTAGTTGTGTAATCTAGAGAGTGAAGATATCTTCATTAGTTGTGTAATCTAGAGAGATATATATCCTCATTAGTTGTGTAATCTAGAGAGATATATATCCTCATTAGTTGTGTAATCTAGAGAGATATATATCCTCATTAGTTGTGTAATCTAGAGAGATATATATCCTCATTAGTTGTGTAATCTAGAGAGATATATATCCTCATTAGTTGTGTAATCTAGAGAGATATATATCATAAGGTGAATGCACCAATTTGTAAGTCGCTCTGGATAAGAGCGCCTGCTAAATGACTTAAATGTAAATGTAACAGATGTCAGATACTGCTACCTGACAGATAGCCGGAGGCTAGAGCTGAACTGGCTGTGGTAACTAGCTAGTTCATTCACCTCAGACAGAACTTCATTCGAGAGGGGACGAAACATTAGCTAACGTTACATGTCAGTTGCACTACTAGCTCAGCACGGGAATAATGTATTTTTTTAATAAGTCAAACAGCAGTTACCTTGCCAGCTACATCAGTCAAATAAAGAGTAGCCTGTTTCTGCTCTGCTTACTTTTACAACTCAGAGAAAGCGCATAACACACAGGCAATAGCTGATTCTGTTCTCACGCTCTGTGGTGTCCTTGCGGTCCTAAATCCAGCTGGCTTAAACCACCAAACAGCCTACCAGACCGCTCTGAGCCTTCTGCATTGTCCTAAACTAGTGTACAAAACGGAAAGTAAAAGATTCAAAAACTAAATTTAAGAACGGGAAGCAAAGAAATTACATACAGAAAACAGATATATCGCTTCTTAGACTTGCTTTCAACGAGAATAACATGTCTAGGACACATTTCTATGTGCATTTGGTCGGGTCCCCAAAAAGTTACATATTGCAGCTTTAATATAAAACAGCACCAGTGTTACAATATACTGTACCTACTCTTCAAATGCTACCACACTAGCCAGCCAGTGCCACTTGCTTGCTAATTTGAAGCGCAAGTAGGAAATTATCCAAAGGCGTTACGTGATTGGTGAATATTCCGCGCCAAAGTAACCAATCGAGTAGCGTTTTACTAGGAGGACGTCAACGAATGTTTTGGCAAACATTTTGGTTGCGTCGATTTGCAGTTAGTATCAATACATGTATGTAATTTCATGAAAGGCCGTTTACTTTTGAGCTTATTCGAGAAGCAGACGATCATTTGTATTCAAGCAACCAAGCATTCGTGAGAGGATAATGTATTCTGAAAGAGGGAGTATATAGACGATCGACCTACAGAGGTGCGGCCATTGTACCATAGAAAGCACGCGCAATAGTGTTTCTCAGCTCGATGGGATAGCAACCAACGCCACTTGTCTGGCTTGCAGGTACAGTTAGCCCACTTTGATACAAGAACGCAAACAATGCAGCTACTAACAACACCTGGAAATGTTTTAGGACCATTTAAATATTGTAAATATGTATGCATAAAGAATAATGCTTGACAAGACAAAAACAATATAAATGTATGTCACTTGCATCAATATCTCAAACAAGATCGGGCTAACCATCTGCTCAAAATAATATTTGAACATAAATATCTACCTACACTTAGGCCTGCAACTATTTCTTTACACACTCATCTTTCCACAAGTTGTGAAGTTGTATATAGCTCGCCAGGGGGCGACATTGCATACGGTTTAAATCAGACTAAAAAAATATATATATGCACCAATACTTAACTGAAATCCCAATACTATATTGAACAGTACCACTTGTTAGGCTTGGATGGATTTCACAGTGAATTTATTTCTGAGAAGTTTATCAAAGGTTTGGCCATTGATTTTACAAGATACTTTATGTACAATAGAATGCGGTGAAGTGTTTAGGCCTGTAATATATAATGGTTTATTGGTTCATTGCATCTAGTAGATTACTTATTTTATAGCTAGGGGCAGAAATGCCACATACAGTGCATTCGGAAAGTATTCAGACCCCTTGACTTTTCCCACATTTTGTTACGTTACAGCCTTATTCTGAAATGGATTACATTGTTTATCTGAATCTACACACGATACCCCATAATGACAAAGCAAAAATAGGTTTAGAAATGTTTGCAAATGTATAAAAAAAGCAACTTAAAATATCACATTTACATAAAGTATTCAGACTCTTTATTCAGTGCTTTGTTGAAGCACTATTTGCAGTGATTACAGCCTCGAGTCGTTGGTATGATGCTACAAGCTTGGCACACCTGTCTTTAGGGAGTTTCTTCCATTTTTCTCTGCAGATCCTCTCACGTTCTGTCAGGTTGGATGGGGAGTGTCGCTGCACAGCTATTTTCGGGTCTCTCCAGAGATGTTAGATCGGTTTCAAGTCCAGGCTCTTGCTGGGCCATTCAAGAACAGTCAGAGACCTGTCCCGAAGCAACTCCTGCATTGTCTTGGTTGTGTGGTTAGGGTTGTTTTCCTGTTGGAAGGTGAACCTTCACCCCAGTCTGAGCTCCTTAGGGTTCTTGAGCAGGTTTGCATCAAAGATCTCTCTGTACTTTGCGCCGTTCATATTTCCCTCGATCCTGACTAGTTTCCCTGCCACTGAAAAACATCCCCACAGCATGAGGCTGCCACCACTATGCTTCACTGTAGGGATGGTGCCAGGTTTCCTCCAGACGTGACGCTTGGCATTCGGGCAAAATAGTTCAATCGTGGTTTCATCAGACCAGAGTCTTGTTTCTCATAGTCATAGTCCTTTATGTGCCTTTTTGGCAAACTCCAAGTGGGTTGTCATGTGCCTTTTACTGAGGAGTGGCTTCTGTCTGGCCACTCTACCATAAAGGCCTGATTGGTGGAGTGCTGAAGAGATGGTTGGCCTTCTGGAAGGTTCTCCCATCTCCACAGAGGTACTCTGGAGCTCTGTCAGAGTGACCATTGGGTTCTTGGTCAGCTCCCTGACCAAGCCCCTTCTCCCCTGATTGCTCAGTTTGGCTGAGCGGCCAGCTCTAGGAAGAGTCTTGGTGGTTCCAAACTTCTTCCATTTAAGAATGATGGAGGCCACTGTGTTCTTGGGGACCTTCAATGCTGCAGAATTGTTTTGTTATTCTTCCACAGATCTGTGCCTCGACACAATCCTGTCTCCGAGCTCATTGAAAATGTATAGGTAGGTGTGTGCCTTTCCAAATCATGTCCAATCAATTAAATTTACCACAGGTGAACTCCAAGTTGTGGAAACATCTCAAGGATGATCAATGGAAACAGAATGCACCTGAGCTCAATTTCTAGTCTCATAGCAAATTTCAAAAAACCTGTTTTCGACTTGTCATTATGGGGTATTGTGTGTAGATTGATGAGGACATGTTTAACTTTTTTCTTCTTTATAAAAAAAAATCAATTTTAGGCTGTACCGTAACAAAATGTATAAAAGGGGCAGGGGTCTGAATACTTTCCGAATGCACTTGTAGGCCTACAGACGAACAAAAGAAACCATTGGAGGATCAAGGCTTGAATACGCCTATAGGCCTAGGTCAGAACATGGTCTGTAATGTTCTAAAAGGTGTTTGCCTTTGTCATACACACAGTAACACCATTCAAGAAGACCCTATAGGCGAGTTCTTTTTCAATGACTTTCAGATCCCTACAGTCCTGCAGGCCAGTTCAGTGTTTTTCCACTTCGCATGTAAAGATGTGTTGCCTGGTTATTACTTGTGCGCGTGATTAACTTCCAATGTTTTCCTTTAAAAAAAAAAAATGAAATCATTAAAATATCTAACCTTAAGTACAGTGTTAGAGAGGCAAGCTCGAGTATCAAAGCTTTTAAGGGATTTAAAATAAAATGGTTTCGTCTCCTTGGAAATTCCTTGCCGTTTGCACATTATACGCTGTTAAGCCTGGGGGCTTCATTGCACAGTCCATCAGTATTTGCTTTGCACTGAAGGCTGCTGTCAAGCAATGGTGCCAACTGTTTGGCATTCTATAACTATCAGCCCAACAGTCTCCCATATTTCACAGTTTCTCTGTAGTTTTATATAACCTTCTACAAACACATTTTTTGCAAAGATGCAAAATAAAAGGGCTTATATTCACCAAAACCCACCGCCTCAGTTTACAAACAAGTGCATGGGCAGCACTTTTGACTGGAAATTGAAGATTAATACGGTGAGTGATTTACTATTCATTGACTAAATAGATTAAACATGGTTGACAGACATGCTTTACTCTCACACTGCCACACCATATTATAATTCACCCAACCAAGGTGATTGAATATTTCATTTAGTCTTTTAGACGTTTAGTAGAAGTCCACATCGTTAGAATGGCGACACCCCCTGGGATCAACACAGAGCTCCGAGGTTGAGGTGCTGTTGTCGGGATCAACACAGAGCTCCGATGTTGAGGTGCCGTTGTCGGGATCAACACAGAGCTCCGAGGTTGAGGTGCCGTTGTCGGGATCAACACAGAGCTCCGAGGTTGAGGTGCCGTTGTCGGGATCAACACAGAGCTCCGAGGTTGAGGTGCCGTTGTCGGGATCAACACAGAGCTCCGAGGTTGAGGTGCCGTTGTCGGGATCAACACAGAGCTCCGAGGTTGAGGTGCCGTTGTCGGGATCGACACAGTCAAAGAGTTTGGAATTGGGAAACACATCTAAGATCTCCCAGATCTCCTTAGAGTTGTGTTGGGTATTTCACTCTCCTGTTACATCATGCCAACTCAGTAAATTAACCCTGTTCCACGCGTTTAAAACATATTTAGCTTCAAGCGCCTATCGAGGTCAAAATCGAATTGCGATTGTTATTAACGGCACCAGACGCGGATAGACACTCGGTTGCGTGTGACAATCCAAGGGAAACCAAAATGGTGCAGCATGTGTCTGTGTAATCTGCTCTGATGCAAGGGTCATTGTGTGTGTGTGTGTGTGTGTGTGTGTGTGTGTGTGTGTGTGTGTGTGTGTGTGTGTGTGTGTGTGTGTGTGTGTGTGTGTGTGTGTGTGTGTGTGTGTGTGTGTGCGCGTATACATGGAGGCTGAGGCAGAAAGGGTCCCTAGCCAAACAGTTGAACAGCCATCTGTTTTGCCCTCAGAAAGCCCCCACACTGTCCAATGGAAGACAGGGATGAGGAGGAGAGAGAGAGACAATAAATAGAGAAATTCACACTGACTGTTTCACACCCATCGAACCCCCCAACCCCCCCAGGGAGCAGCTAATGTGCAGCCAGCCTCCGTATGTCAGCCGACCAGCATTATCCATCACTAAGCATTCAATGTGATAGGGACGGCAGACAGCTGTATGTGAGCCATTGTGACTGTTTGTGTCTCTCTGTCCTGGTGTGTGTGCGTGTTTTAATTGGATTGCAGTCTTGTTGAGTATTTGTGTGTTTGCTTAAATCATGGTTTCATTGGGTTGCAATCGTGTGTGTGTGCCCTTTTTACTGTATTACTTTGTGTATAATGTGTGCATTCCTCTCAGCTGTAGGTATGGACTCCTCCCTCTACTTGTGCTCTACCTGCTACCAGATATTCAACTCTCTGGAGGTGGTGATCTCTCATCAGCTCACCTGCCAACCTGTCAACACAGAGGAGACGGTCCCTGCAGCGCCACCTACAGCACAGACCGAGGTACTGCAGGTACCACGGGCGAAGTCGCTAGATGGCCATGTTTGAAAGGACCAAAATGGCAAGACTTTCTGATCGAGATGATGAACATGAGCTATTTGTTCTTTATGATGGATTAAGAGTAAGGATAAGTTAGGGTTAAAGTCATGGAAAGTAGTTAAAATAGTTTTTTTGGTTAGAAAATCTGATAACTTTGTCCTTTTGTAGCCTGGGCAGATAGTGATGACTAAGAAATCTTTACAAGGAAGAATGTTTGGTATCAACCACTTCTGAACCTCCAGACAGTCCTTGTGGGCTGCAGGTTGTCTGCCTCTATTCATCATAGCCTTCTTTCATCAGATTGGAGACCTTAGATGTGTCCCAAATGGGAGACTATTCCCTTTATTGAGCACTATTTAGACCCTCTGGGCCCCAGGGTGCCATTTGAGACATGTCATATCGATCACATAAGTGTCAGGGAGGGAGAAACGTGAAAAGTAGTCCCAGTGCCCCTTGAGGACCTTGGTGCGTGACACTCCCCGAGCTAATGCATTATGTTGCTATGAAAATGAGTCACTAGCTCCCTATTATCCTTAGCAACAAACTAATCAGCTTGCAACAGGTTTGCACTCATGACAAGCATTCAGAAAATGCATCGAAAAATGAATTAAGTGATCAGAAAAAGAACAATGGTTTTTGTATAACTCTTTGTTTTTCTGTGTTTCAAGTATTTCCTTCATTTCTCTGTGTGTGGTGATGTCCTAGAGCTCCAGAGTGGTGCTTCAGTCTCAGAATGGACCATCCCAGCACCAAGAGAGAAACCAAAAGAGAACCTTCATGACGAACCCAAACCTGCCCTACCTGCACTCCCTCATAGAGAAGAGAGCGACTGGAAGTCCGACCGGTTCCAACATCCCTCAGAACCAGACCCAAACGCAAAACCTGACTAGCCCGGCCCTGCTCATCCACTATCAGTGTAGGGAATGTGAGGCGTTGTTTGAGTCCCTGGAGCTGTGGCAGAAGCACAGCAAGCTGGGTGACTGTTCTGCAACCACTGGGTCAGAACCAAGGGACCAGGAAATGGACACAGAGTGTCAGCCTGCGATAGGAGATGAAAAGGGGGTAGAGGGACAGAGTGATGGAGGGATGGATATGAATATAGAGGAGGATGGTGACAAAGAGAGGGAGGAAGAGGTAGACTATGGAGGAGGGATGGAACAAGAACATAGCATTGAGAATGAATTGGAATCAGAAACAAACTCCAACTCCCAGCATTCCTTCCCCAACACTCCCATGTTTACAAACCCTGCTGCCTGTAGTTCCAATCCAACGGCTTCCTCCTCGAGCCAGACCTCCTTCTGTGCGGCCTGTGGCTCGGGCTTCAACACTGAGTCGGCGCTAAAGCTGCACCGTGTGGCCATCCACGGCTTGCCGGGGGCGCTACATCACTGTGACGTGTGTGGAGAGAGCTTTATGAACACTACTAAGTACCTCTACCACCGCAGGCAGCATCGAGACAGAGGGGAAAGGGACTCGGAGGGCTGCACACCCCGGGTGGACCACATTTTACCTACGCCTCTGTTCCAGTGGAAAAGCAACAGTGGTAGGTACTAGGTAGGCTTACTAAAGGAACATGGAAGACTGGGCTGTGTTCAGTAGAGTACAATGTAGCAAAACATCTTGAAAAGGAGAATGCTCATCTGTTTTTTCATTGAATAATATCCAGGGGCACCTCTTACGTTTTCTCACATTTTGTGCCTACTTTAGTGTTCATTATTGACTTCCGTAATTCTTTCAGCTGTGGTGAGTGGCGGAGAAGAGACCCCGACCCATCCACCCCTCACTACCACCACCCTCCCCGACTCTTCCACCCCCCTACCGGCCCTGGAAACAATACCTGGGGACCACTTCGGACCGTGCCCCCACTGCGGGCGTTTCTTCAAGAGCTGCAGCCGCATGCGCACCCACATCCAGGCCCACTCAGGCCTCAAACCGTTTAAGTGTGACCTCTGCCCCATGACGTTCGCCTACCACAGATGCGCGACGCGTCACCGTATCACCCACAGCGCCCGCAAGCCTTACAACTGCCTGCGCTGCGGCAAGAACTACACGCTGTTGGGCACGCTCCAGACCCACCACCTACCACACGAACGCCAGGATGCCTTGAACAAAGATGGTGTTGTGGTGAAGGAGGGCACAGTCAAGGAGGAGGGTCGCGGTGTGGTCAATGATGTAGAGTCAAAGAACTCAAAGTACCCAACATTTTTTCGATACAAATGCCCTGATTATCCACGCTGCTTCCGAATGTCATCTCAGGTGCCAGTTCACAGGTATGTCTGGCCATCAATTCAGTTTGGCCTGAATTCAATTCAACTTTATCGCCGTAGGGGCAATTATGCCTCTCTCTATGCCTGCTTAGATGTGGCCTCTTAGTTGAGGTGTTTAAAAAACACTGGTAATTACATTGTGTAACAACACAATACTAAGTTGATTACCGATTGCTCTTCATTCAGACCAGTACAGTACTTGGGGGCAATTGAGAAGGCGTTATCATGGGAAGCACAAGAGCATAATTAAATACATCCTGCTCTGTGCTCATACAATACAATTGAACATATGAAGGCAAGGCCTCCATTCGTACATACAGAACCATCAGACTGTACATTTGACATTCTGTATAAATTTAATGTGCACAGAGATACAAAGTAGTTTATACCAATAAAAACAAATCAAATGTTCATTGTTACATGCGCGGAATACATCGGGTGTGGACTTTACCGCGAAATGCTTACTTACGAGCCCTTTCCCAAAATAAAAAGGAAGAAAAAATTAGCTAATTTAAAAATAAAAAAAGTTAATAGTAACAATAAAATAATGAGGCTACATACAAGGAGTAGTTGAGGTAATATGTAGGTAGAGGTTAAAGTGACTCAACAATAGTTCCCGACCATCATGGACATAACAAATTCCAGTATAATAACACAAGTATAAGGAATCGATTTATAAGTCGCTTGTGGTCAATCTTATTTCGTTAGTGATGGGTATACTCCATTGCAATTTTTTTTGTTATTCTTGCCCGAGGATATGTATTGACAGTGTAATCACATTGAGAGATCTGTCTGGTGGGACCCACCATTATGTGGCTACACAAGACTTCCCCACACACACACACACACGGACGTGCCATTATGTGACTAGCCCATTAGCAACATGGCTGAAGGCCGGAGTTCTCTTTTTGCTCTTCACCACCCATCATAGACACCAGTATTCATTATGGCACACCGTAGCAAAATGTTTTTTTTTTGCAAAAAAATATATGTTCTTATTAGACTACTCCATGTAGTCCCTGCCTGTTTTCTTCCATTTGGTGCCTAATGAACACAATCCAGCAGGGGGGGGGGGGGTGGAAGTAATGACACTGCGCCACGACTCATTAGCTTTCATTCAGATGATTTCTGATTGCATCATCCACTAGGACAGTTTACCACACACACAGACAACACAGCTTTTATTATATGCGAGAGGGAATGTGATAAACACAGGGTCAGAAGTGTTATACGTGTCATGTCTATTGCAGAAGGATTGTGTTGATCAAAAGTCATGACTTGTGGCGCAAAGCTTTAAACAGTCTACAATATATTAGCACCACTCTGTTTGAATACACATATAAGGCTGTCCTATGTTTAATTTGTATGAGGTGGTGTAGATGTCTTATTGTGAATTGCATATAGGACCATGATTAGGGCCAGAAGTCTTTCCTGGACTGGTCACGCGGTAAGGAAATGGTCTGGTCACATGGTAAGGAAGGAATCCTGGCCTTATGGTGAATGTTGGAAATAAGGGCTTTTCGCTTGAAATGTTATCTCTATATTTTCAGAAAAAACACATCTAATTGTCTCTTTTTTTCCCCCCTCTCTTTTCCCTTGAAATGGCCGTCAGATACTCTCGCACAGGGAAGTATCCTTTCACCTGCTCCATCTGTGGTGAACACTTCTTCCACAAGAGCAGGCTGAAGCTTCATGCTCTCACACACGACGGTCAGAGTAATACTAATAGTGTGTGCATGTGTTCGTGTGTGGATTTCTTTACCCGTCTGTGCCCTCAAATCCTTCATCTTTTACCCGCATGGTTTAGATGGCCCTGCGTGATGTCATTCTGTGGGTTTCTCTGTGTGTGTTTGACTGTGTGGGTGGCTCTTCGAGCACCTGCTTGCCTGTATTACTACACTTGGCTGTCTGCCTGTTGCTTTGCATATGCACGCTTATCTTCACCAGTCTCTGTGCCATATGCTCTTCCCTACATCAAGTCTGCCCTCGGCTAAGCGACGGATCGCGCCCGTACTCTGCGGGTGAGTGCGCCGGCGTAATATCGTTTAAATGACATTTAATAAAGTCAGCGGGCTTTCATATCCATATGAACCACTAACCGCTAACTAAACGTATAAGAGAAAGGACTTGGCGGAGAGGGAAATCCCCCCCGCTATCCCACAATGCCGTACAACGGCCAGCCCCGCCGCCCCTGTCAGAACACATGATCTATTTTAATACGCTGCGTTGTGCGTTTCACAGGCCATTACCTGCTGATTTATGTTGTTGCTTTTGTTCTTTGTTATCATTATTAAATCACGCTGGCTCGGGCCCAGTTACCGAGGTCGTCAAGGGCAGTGTTGCAACACAACTTACAAGGCCTCGCGCAGTCATCTCCGCCTTGTGAATACTCCTCCCCTTTCACTTTGACTAATGAATTTCCCCCGCCACTTTATTTACCCCTTAATAATTTTAGTGTATCTGTTAGAAGTTGTTGCCTACAAAGATGGAAGATGTTCTACACTTACCATTCATAAGATTTGGGTCACTTAGATATGTCCTTGTTTTTGAAAGAAAGCACATTTGTTGTCCATCAATTTGATGTTATTTTAATGGTCAACAAAATGTTCTTTCAAAAACAAGGACATTTCTAAGTGACCCCAGACTTTTGAACGGTAGTGTATTTCAACTGAAGTATTTTTGTTTGGTTAAATTAGGACTTTGGTAATTGTCCTTGTTATTGTATGGTTCTTTTGATATATTCACTGATTATCAACCATGTAAATTTCTATGTTTCTAACCCTCTGCTTTTAGGCATATGCTCACTTAACATGGCTGCTTCTGTGCCATGTAATCAGACTTTCTTCTCTGTACAGGAGTGGTGGACATAGGCCTGGTTAAGGGAACAGGACAGGGTAGAGGCCGTGGCCAAGGCGGAAGGCGGGACAAGACCACAGGGCTTCTGGACTGTGAGTTCTGCCGCCATCGCTGTGTCACCAAGGAAGGCCTGGACCTCCACAGATTGTCCCACGCCGGCCAGACCCCCTTGCGCTGCCCGATGACCCCCTGCAGACGGCGCTATGCAACGGCTGCCTCCCTGGAAGAGCACCTCCTTACCCACTGCCCGGCGCCCGGGGACACGGTGGCTGCCGCCGACCTCCCCAAGCCCCGTCCCTTCCACTGCCATCACTGTGGGAAGGACTTCACCACCGGCTCATCACTCAGCGTCCACCTTCGAGTCCACACGGGGGAGAAGCCCTTTCAGGTCAGAGGTGAAAGACGTCAATGCAGATCTAGGGTTGCAAAATTTCTAAACTTTCCCCAAATTCCCTGTTTTTTCAGATTTCTAAGGTAGAGGGTTCCCTCTCAGCTCATTCCCTGCTTATTCCATAAATACTCTCTGAAAAACAAGGGGATTTGGGACACAGTTTCATGATTTTTGCAGCCCTACATAGACCAAAGGTTGTATTAGGGCACCCCTGTGTTAATTGTTACTCCAACTTGTCAACCGAAATACCAGTTCTAGATAAACAAATGGTCCGGCTTTAGTCCCCTTCAACAGGTTGTTGTATAGAGGGTTTTCAGTTGCGTCACAAATCACCTAGCAACCACACCGGGCACCATGTTGGAAGACCAGAGTCAGTCTGGTGGAAACCAGACCATCACAGTAACAGTAGGAATGAACCATATACAGTATATTTGAAAAGTATTCAGACCCCTTGACCTTTTCGGCTTTGTTAGGTTACAGCCTTATTCTAAAATGGATTAAATACACCTTTTGTCTCATCAATCTACACACAATACCCTAGAATGACAAAGCAAAAACAGGTTTTTAGAAATTTAGCAACTTTTTCAAACAACGGATACCTTATTTACATAAGTATCTTTCCTTGATGTTTCTACAACTTGGTAGGTGTCCACCTGTGGTGTATTCAATTGATTGGACATGGTTTAGAAAGGCACACACCTGTCTATATTAGGTCCCACAGTTGACAGTGCATGTCAGAGCAAAAACCTAGTCATGAGGTCGAAGGAATTGTCCGTAGAGCTCCGAGAACAAGATTGTGTCGAGGCACAGATCTGGGGAAGGGTACCAAAAAATTGCTGTTGCATTGAAGGTCCCTAAGAACACAGTGGCTTCCATCAGTCTTAAATGGAAGAAGTTTGGAACCACGAAGGCTCTTCCTAGAGCTAGCCACCCGGCCAATCTGAGCAATCTGGGGAGAAGGGCTTTGGTCAAGGAGGTGACCAAGAACCCGATGGTCCCTCTGACAGAGCTCCAGAGTTACTCTGGGGAGATGGGAGAACCTTCCAGAAGGACAACCATCTCTGCAGCACTCAACCAATCAGGCCTTTATGGTAGAGTGGCCAAACGGAAGCCACTCTCCCCTAAAAGGCACATGCAACCCGCTTGAAGTTTGCCAAAAGGCAACGAAAGGACTCTGACCATAAGAAACCAAGATTGAACTCTTTGGCCTGAGTGCCAAGTGTCACCTCTAGAGGAAACGTGGCACCATCCCTACGGTGAAGCATGGTAGTGGCAGCATCATGCTGTTGGGATGTTTTTCAGCAGCAGGAACTAGGAGACTAGTCAGGATTGAGTAAAAGGGTTTGAATACTTATGTAAATGTGATATTTATGTTTTTTTACATTTTATATAAATGTGCAAAAACTTCTGCAAAAAGCCTGTTTTTGCTTTGTCATTAAGGGGTATTGTGTGTAGATTGATGGGGGGGGGGGACTATTTCATCCATTTTAGAATAATGCCTAACAAAATGTGGGAAAAGTTAATGAGTTGGAATACTTTCCGAATTCACTGTACAATGTATCTCCACCCTAACAATGGGAGTTGTTGCCCACAAAGTGGCATGGTGGGCTTTCAAGCTCCCACCTATCCTTTGTTTTTGGATTGGTGGATACATCAAATTATTGTAATCCTTTTCTGAGTATTTGATGCACCTGTATTCAATGGAGAGCGATGCTATGCTACTAGCCTCATACCATGAATATGCATAGCCATCTCAAGATCTAAAGTGTTTTTGCTCAAAGTTGCCAGGATGTCACGTCTCCTACTTAGATCAGTACACTCGTAACAACTTAAGCATTACAAAAACTTTTATTAGGTTAAATAAAAACCTTACGTAGCAAATAAGCCATACATTTTTGTTGTTGACCAAAATCGGCACTCATTGACCTCCATACAAAAACTCCTTGCTTGGTAGTCAAAACAACGAAAAATAGCCAACTGGTGGAGGGAGACAGATTTTCTGCCAAGTTTGGCCTCTCTCTACCTCTTCCTCTCTAGAAGTCCTCTAATCGTCCACATGGCTGGCTGCGTATTGTTACCATCGGGAAGATTGCCCATGATTTAGGTTTCTGTAAGGACCCAGAAAACTGATTCAGTGGGAGAACCTATTTAAGTAAGTGAAAAATGTTCTTTGACTATGTAATATTAGCTAGCTAGCTTACTACAGGAACTAATGTGCAGGCTAACGTAATGTAAGCTAGCTAACTTTACATACGGTATAGTGTTGATGTTCAAATACTGGAGAGTTGAGACCAAATCACGGACGCTGGACAGAGTGGATTTGAGTTGTAACAAAAGGCAGTTTATTGAGTCAAAAGATATCTTGTCCTGCAGTTTAACGTGCACGGACCTAGTTCATATAACTCAGTAGGGAGTCAGGTGAAAAGGGGACCTTATACAGAGGTTACAATAGTTTTTATACATTGAATAATGTAGGTAGAGTCTTGTCGTGTCGCCTTCTGAATGGTCCCGAAGGGTTGGAGGCGGACCTGCTCTAGCCAGAGCAGGAGCCCCATTGGTGCACAGCAGAGTCTTCTGCTCTGGGCACCCGACCAGTAGATGGGGGAGTGAGGTGTGTGTGTTTATGCAAGAAGGTATTTGTGTGTCAGGGAGGCAGGAGAACAGAGGGGGGAAGTTTTATGGCTTGGTGTGTGTGTTCGTGTGATGGAATGTCTGTGTTTCCTGGGGTCGTGAAACAAGAGAACTGCGGGGGGGGGCATTTTATTGCTGTGTGTGTGTGTTGGTTCCTGTTTTAGCAGGGGTACGTGCAATGACTTGAGTCAGGCGGATTAGTTTAGCGCTGTATAATATATGAGCTATGTGTATGAATATTTATATATATATGACAATAGCTAGCTAAATGAATAAATTGTTACCAGCTAGCTAACTTCATATTAGATAGTTAGCTACCATGATGTATTTATCATTGTAAATTAAAACACAAACTCCATGCATTCATAGCTAGGTAGCTAGCAAACAGTCATGGAAGAGGGAGCTGCTAACATTAATCCTTTCACCAACTGTCAGAGAAGGGAGAGAGTAGGCTACTTTGGATAGGGCAGGTATCTTTTGTGGGAGGACATTGTGAAAATATTCTTCAGTTCTAGTACCTAGCGAGAGAAACCGAGGACAGAGATATTGCATAATATTCCGTGCTGTCTGATTTGAGTATAATGAAGCCTGTTTATGTCTTCGGTCCTCAGATACAGAGAGCTGTGGAACCCTGTCTGCAGATAAGGTCTCAGTGAATGTCCCGAGAGAATAAGGGTATACACCCTTGTATACCATGGGTTATATGTGTGCCTAATGTTAGCAAATGTAAACAAAAAATAATAATTAAGTCACGCACAATGTATAAACCTATTACAACTCGAGCAGGTCAACCCTGCTGGGTATGCAGGCACCCAGCACTAACACACCTGATTCGCCTTATCAAACCTAATTAGTTGATAACTAAAGTGTGCTATTGCTGGGCTGGAATAGAAGTCTGCTCAGCAAGTAGAACAGTGATCAGTGGAGCAACGTTGACAGTCACTGCTATCACTTTTTTTTTCACCTGAAATGATGCTTTAGTAATAATAGCCTACATGTTCCTCAAATGTCTTAACCTTTACGGTTATACATCTTAGCCCACTTGTACACTTTGAAATGGTATGAAATAAAGTGTTGGTTCTTTTGAAGTGAAGTGTTTTAATTGTTAAGATTTGACTTACCTCTGCTATAAAAGTTGACATCAGTGATCTTCAGGTAGGAAAGTCAGCGCTCTAGAAAAATGCCTGAGTTTCCGACTTGGCATTCCGAGTTGGATGACTGTTCAAAACATTGTCTGAGATTTTGTACAATTTGTGTCTCCCCGTTTCGCCGGCCGAGATGAGATGGTTGCATTCAATACAAGGTTGTTTTTATTGTTCTGTTTGTCAGTCTCAGCAAGGAAGGCCTAGGCTACCCTGTGATTTGTCGTATTAAAAAAAGATTGCTTATGTCTCCAGTCATATAAAGTGTAGTAGAGTTGCATGAAATGTGTTTATCGAAAGCCAAATATTTCCTGTGCAAAGACAAAAAAGTATCTGATATGGCCTTAAAGGCTTATTCCACTATGCGCTCAGCTATGCACAGTGAGGGGGGGAAAGTGTACATTTGCCCACTGACGAATAAATGTTCCGTCTATAACTTTAATGGTAGGTTTATTTGAACAGTAAGAGACAGAATAACGTCCCAAAAAATCCAGAAAAACACATGTCAAAAATATTTTAAATTGGTTTGCATTTTATTGTGGGAAATAAGTATTTGACCTCTCTGCAAAACACGACTTAGTACTTGGTGGCAAATCCCTTGTTGGCACTCAGAGGTCAGACGTTTCTTGTAGTTGGCCACCAGGTTTGCACACATCTCAGGATGGATTTTGTCTCACTTCTCTTTGCAGATCTTCTCCGGGTCATTAAGGTTTCGAGGCTGACGTTTGGCAAATCGAACCTTCAGCTCCGTGCACAGATTTTCTATGGGATTACGGTCTGGAGACTGGCTCGGCCACTCCAGGACCTTAATGTGCTTCTTCTTGAGCCACTCCTTTGTTGTCTTGGCCGTGTGTTTTGGGTCATTGTCATGCTGGAATACCCATCCACGACCCATTTTCAATGCCCAGGCTGAGGGAAGGCGGTTCTCACCCAAGATTTGACTGTACATGGCCCCGTCCATCGTCCCTTTTATGCGGTGAAGTTGTCCTGTCCTCTTAGCAGAAAAACACCCCCAAAGCATAATGTTTCCACCTCCATGTTTGATGGTGGGAATGGCGTTCTTGGGGTCATAGGCAGCATTGCTCCTCCTCCAAACACGGCGAGTTGAGTTGATGCCAAAGAGCTCTATTTTGGTCTCATCTGACCATAACACTGTCACCCAGTTGTCCTCTGAATCATTCAGATGTTCATTAGCAAACTTCAGACGGGCATGTATATGTGCTTTCTTGAGCAGGGGGACCTTGCAGGCACTGCAGGATTTCAGTCCTTCACGGCGTAGTGTGTTACCAATTGTTTTCTTGGTGACTATGGTCACAGCTGCCTTGAGATCATTGACAAGATCCTCCCATGTAGTTCTGGGCTGATTCCTCACCGTTCTCATGATCATTGCAACTCCACGAGGTGAGATCTTGCATGGAGCCCCAGGCCGAGGGAGATTGACATTTATTTTGTGTTTCTTCCATTTGCGAATAATCGCACCAACTGTTGTCACCTTCTCACCAAGCTGCTTGGCGATGGTCTTGTAGACCTTGTCTACAATCTTGTCCCTGACATCCTTGGAGAGCTCTTTGGTCTTGGCCATGGTGGAGAGTTTGGAGTCTGATTGATTGATTGCTTCTGTCTCTCACTGTTCAAATAAACCTACCATTAAAATTATAGACTGATCATTTCTTTGTCAGTGGGCAAACGTACAAAATCAACAGGGGATGAAATACTTTTGTTCCCTCACTGTAGATTTGGTTGTCAATTTTATTAGGCTATTAATACAACTCAATCTACTCACCACATTAGGAATAGGTTTTCATTAGTCTGCAAATGTGATGATCGATGCATGCAATGTTTTATTATTATTTATTATAAAGGTATATTTTTGTAGTGAAAAATAGCTTCCTCAAAAACGTGAAACTCACGCACTGCCTATAAGAGATGCATGCTAACAGCTAGACTACAAGCTATTTAGCTAGCTAGCTAATGTTGGCTAACAGAATTGTCAGCGCCTAGTTAGCGTAACAGCTAAACTAAACTTGAAATCATCAGACTTATCAGTGATGAAATGATCGGAGCAGACCCTGTACTGACAGCTGTCTGGGTTCAGGTCTTGATGGGCAAAAAGGTTTCTTCGCTTTTCTGACAGTTCTTGAGGCAGATTAAACTTTATTTGTCACATGCGCCGAATACAACAAGTGTATACCTTACCGTGAAATGCTTACTTACCTTTACCAACAGGGCAGTTCAAGAATAGTTAAAATATTTACCAAAAAACTCAAGTACATTTTTTAAATAACAAGTAACACAATAAGATAACAATAACGAGGCTATATACAGGTTAGAGGTCATTTGTACATGTAGGTAGGGGTGACGTGACTATGCATAGATAATAAACAAACTGAGTAGCAGCATTGTACAAAAAGATGGGGGGGGGGTGTCAATGTAATAGTCAGTCGGCCATTTTGAGCAATTGTTCAGCGGTCTTATGGCTTGGAGGTAGAAGCTGTTAAGGAGCCTTTTGGTCCCAGACTTGGTGCTCCGGTACTGCTTGCCATGTGGTAGCAGAGAGAACAGTCTGACTTGGGTGACTGAAGTGTCTGACAATTTTATGGGCTTTGCTCTGACACATATAGGTCCTGGATTGCAGGAAGCTTGGCCCCAGTGATGTACTGGGCCGTACGCACTACCGTCTGTAGAGCCTTAGTCAGCCATATCTCCTTTTTTAGTGTTTCATGATTGCAAGTAATCTGGAAAAACATGATTTCCTGCCTTAGAGCAGCCAATTACTGCACAGAAATTCACTGTGGTGATGAATCAACTAGTTTTTAGGCACTGTTATCATGAACTTTGGGGTAGCCACTCAGCTGTTGTCTTCGGAAGAATTGATATGGTCGTCTTCCAACATGGCTGATAGGAGGCGTTGTACAGTGGCTTGCGGAAGTATTCAGCCCCTTTGGTATTTTTTTCTATTTTGTTGCCTTGGAATTCAAATGTATTTTTTGGGGGGGGTGTATCATTTGATTTACACAACATGCCTACCATTTTGAAGATGCAAAATATGTTTTATTGTAAAACAAACAAGATATAAGACAAAATAACAGAACTTTAGCGTACATAACTATTCACCCCCTTATCTATAAGCTTGGCATATCTAGCCACTGGGATTTTTGCCCATTCTTCAAGTTGGATGGGTTTGCTGGTGTACAGCAATCTTTAAATCATACCAATTGGATTGAGGTCTGGGTTTTGACTAGGCCATTCCAAGAAATATTAAATGTTTCCCCTTAAACCACTTGAGTATTGCTTTAGCAGTATGCTTACGGTCATTGTCCTGCTGGAAGGGGAATCTCTGTCCCAGTCTCAAATCTCTGGAAGACTGAAACAGGTTTCCCTCAATAATTTCCCTGTATTTAGCACCATCCATCATTCCTTCAATTCTGACCAGTTCCCCAGTCCCTGTCAATGAAAAACATACCCACAGTATGATGCTGCCACCATGCTTCACTGTGGGGATGGTATTCTCGGGGTGATGAGAGGTTTTGGGTTTGCGCCAGACATAGCATTTTCCTTGATGGCCAAAAGCTACATTTTAGTCTCATCTGACCCAGAGTACCTTCTTCCATATGTTTGGGGAGTCTCCCACATGCCTTTTGGCAAACACCAAACAAGTTAGCCTATTTTTTTCTTTAAGTAATGGCTTTTTTTCTGGCCACTTCCGTAAAGCCCAGCTCTGGAGTGTACGGCTTAAAGTAGTCCTATGGACAGATACTCCAATCTCCGCTGTGGAGCTTTGCAGCTCTTTCAGGATTATCTTTGGTCTCTTTGCTGCCTCTCTGATTAATGCCCTCCTCCCTGGTCCATGAGTTTTGGTGGGCGGCCCTCTCTTGGCAGATTTGTTGTGGTGCCATATTCTTTCCATTTTTTAAAAACAGATTTAATCGTGTTCATTGGGATGTTCAAAGTTTCTGATATTTTTTTAACCCAACTCTGATCTGTACTTCTCCACAACTTTGTCCCTGACCTGTTTGGGGAACTCCTTGGTCTTCATGGTGCCACTTGCTTGGTGGTGTTGCAGACTCTGGAGCCTTTCAGAACAGGTGTGTGTATATATTCTGAGATCATGTGACACTTATATTGCACACAGGTGGACTTTATTTAACTAATTATGTGACTTCTGAAGGTAATTGGTTGCACCAGATCTTATTTAGGGGCTTCATAGCAAAGAGGGTGAATACATATGCACGCACCACTTTTCTGTTTTGTATTTTTTCTTGACATTTTTGGAACAAGTTCTTTTTGTCATTTCACTAAACCAATTGGGACAATTTTGTGCATGTCCATTACATGAAATCCCCCCCCAAATCTATTTAAATGACAGGTTGTAATGCACCAAAATAGGAAAAACGCCAAGGGGATGAATACTTTTGCAAGGCACTGTACGTCACCTAGCAACTGTCTATTGGGTAACACTCCAGGCTCAGGGTGTTGAGTATAAAGCTCTTAGCAGCTCATTAGACCCCTATTAATCTTTGAACATGCTGGGCCAGTATCTAAAGGCCATCGTAAGGTAGCCTTTTCAAAGTATTTTCACTTAAACGCTCTTTCCCTCTACCTGATAATGTTTTTGAGTGCTCACATTAGCAATAACTGTCTTTCTGTATCTTTCCCTCCCTCCCTCCTACACCAACCTTGCCTCCCTCTTCCTGCCCTACCCTCCTCCTTTTCCTCTCCGCAGTGCTCCCAATGTTGGAAGAGCTTCCGACAGATCCCTCACCTGCGCGACCACGAGCGTCTGCACAGTGGCGAGCGTCCCTTCGTCTGCGGTGTCTGTGGCAAGAGCTTCGTCCTGGCCGCCCGCCTCACCGAGCACGCCCGCACTCACAGCGGCGAGAAACCATTCTCCTGCCCCGTGTGCCACCGGGCCTTCCGCTCCCTCTCCAACCTGGGAAAGCACCGCAAGACCCACCGCTGCTGCCCCTCCACACAGCCACAAGAGGGCATCAGCGAGAAGACCGCTGTCCTAGGGCTCAAAATACAGGGGAATATGGACAATATGGAGGGTCAGGCGGCTGTGCGTACAATCTTACTTGTTCAGCCCCATGTGGTCTCTCAGGGAGGGTCTTCTTCTGGATCTGCTCCCCTTGTCCTCCTGCACCCCTCAGTTGCTGTGGGCAACGGGCAGGCCGGGACTGTGGTCATCGAGGTCATCGTGGAGCAGCCTGGTGAGCAGCGGGTGAAAAGTTGATGCAACTTCAGACATTTCACAAGAGGCTGCCAAGGACACCTGGATAAAAATAATTTCTGAGAAGAACTGTCACAATCTAAAAGGAGGATAAGAAGTGGGTGGAGAGCAGGGAGTGAGGGGAACGGAGTGAAGTGGGACTTGAATAAATAAAATGTGAAGGGTTGGTGCGGTGTTAAGATTACAAGGATCAGTTCTCAATTTAAGTACGGATGTATAGAATGGCTTTGAAGAAAGTAGAATGTTTGAGCCTGTGTTCAATCTCAATTTGACACAGAGTGCCTTCCCATCTGTTCTATTTCTTTGAATAAAATGCTCTTTCCATTTAATTTGCATCCTTTTGCAGGGAGACAGCATGGGGGTTCTCTCAAACGATTCAATGGGTTTTATTGGAAAGACAATAAATGTAAGCCCTTCACTAAAGTGCTTGCTTGACAAAATGTTTCTGTTTCTAAGTAGTTTTACTCACTGTTACTAGTCAACAATGACCTGTTCTCCCTTGCTCAGAGTGAGAATGAAGAACGAGGTGAACTGAAGGATCTGTGAATCACAAAACCCACTCACGAAAAGGGTCCCCAAAGCTAGGTAAACTAGGCTTTGATTCAGATAGAGATTGTTTGGCATGGGAAAGCTATTTAGTGGTATATTTGTGGTAACAAATCCCTTGACAGCAGTTGATGCGGTGGGGAGGGAGGTCTAAAGATGCCGACTGTTGGCAGCTGTCTGGGTTAGAGGCATCCAAGTGCTAATGGTGTCAGTCCCAGCCAGGCTTGTTTAGAATGCCAGCAAATCTTGACACCAGGTCAGACTGGAACTGAAATTGATCTGTTTTTCCAGGAGCATGTCTGCAATGCGGGCAGATGGGCATGTAGGCAGTTAAGTCAATGAGACACTTGTGCTGTCAAATGAAGCATCAAGCTTGAAGTGCCCTCACTTCCTATGGTGTGTATGCATCGCAGGGGGTGTCATTAAAATGGAATGGCTGCACGTTGATCTGATATAAACCTTGAAATGAAGGATAAGTGTCGGTCATTTGCTTTGTCATATTATTCGATTTAGTCAGATCAAGAATGAATGAGGCTAATGTCTTCACGTTTTTACCTATTTCATACTAAAGTGCTTATCCGAACCAAATTGCTGGCTTGGATATTCTCTTTTCACGTTCTCCTTTTAAGCACAGTTCAAGCAATTACGGCATATGCGTAACCAGGCCAGCTCAGTACAGCTTGGTTTGGGTCAGCTCAGTACAGCTTGGTTTGGGTCAGCTCAGTACAGCTTGGTTTGGGTCAGCTCAGTACAGCTTGGTTTGGGTCAGCTCAGTACAGCTTGGTTTGGGTCAGTACAGATGCGTAACCAGGCCAGCTCAGTACAGCTTGGTTTGGGTCAGCTCAGTAATAATAATAATAATAATACAGTACAGCTTGGTTTGGGCCAGCTCAGTACAGCTTGGTTTGGGCCAGCTCAGTACAGCTTGGTTTGGGCCAGCTCAGTACAGCTTGGTTTGGGTCAGCTCAGTACAGCTTGGTTTGGGTCAGTACAGATGCGTAACCAGGCCAGCTCAGTACAGCTTGGTTTGGGTCAGCTCAGTACAGCTTGGTTTGGGTCAGCTCAGTACAGCTTGGTTTGGGTCAGTACAGATGCGTAACCAGGCCAGCTCAGTACAGCTTGGTTTGGGTCAGCTCAGTACAGCTTGGTTTGGGTCAGTACAGATGCGTAACCAGGCCAGCTCAGTACAGCTTGGTTTGGGTCAGTAGTGTGAAAAGCCCTAAAGAGCATTACATTTTGTATTTTGCTGTGTGTGTGCACGCATGCTCTGAAATCCAGCTAATGTCTAGAAGATCCAACAAATGTCAGCAATTCTTGGACACAAGCATCGGTGCCTTGAGACGGGGGCATGGTGCACTTGCTTCATGTATCTACTACATTAAGCAGTAAAGCCTCTAACAACTCTTGCCACTGATGTGATTCCTGTGACAGACATTGGAGAGGCTGGAGCCCAACAAGTTCAAGCTTGGTTTGTTTTCGACACTCCTGAGGTAAGAATCCAGAGGGTAGTGAGACGGAGCGTTTAACCTTCCAACAGTTTTGCGTAAAGTCTTGTCACACGTCACATAACCACTTTGTCCATGTCAACTTCAATGGTGTAACTCCCTTTTGACATTTCGGAGCTTCATTGGAGCAAAATTCAGAGTCTATTTCTGCTCAATCGTGATTTCAGAATTTATATTATGGCTATTCATCATTGTTACTTCATTTTGTCTTCTTCGCACTTCAAATTTGGACGAGGCGCTAGAGTAGCCACGCAAACCAGATAGGTCATCTTATCTAGCTAGGCATTTCGCGAGTGAAATCTCAGCAATTCATTTTCTCTGCCAGATCATATTTCTCAATTTGCGTCATGCAAAATAAGCCAAATCATGACGCTTATGTCAGGTGTTGCCTGTCTGGAATGGGAAAACGGGGGAGGCTTTAACATGTAACACTGATTAGGCCCCCTACTACCTAGCAACCACAGCTGAGACCTAAAATGGTCCCTGTTTGATGGGTGACTAGCCCATCCACATAAACAACGACGGAAATGTGTCCACTGCTGGAAAAGGGCAAGTGTGGAAACAGCTAGTCCCTTTAATCAGTGAATGTGTCCCTTTAGTGTTATGTCGAAGTTGGTGTGGAACCTGGTATTAGAGGATATGTCCTTCCTATTTTGAGAGGATGTATTCTTCCTAGTTTGAGGGGATATTCTCTTCCTGTTTATCTTTAGTCCAGAATCATATCCTCACATTTACAGTCATACAGTGTTATTTTCTGCACATAATTCAAGTCCTGTGCACCATCTTGTTGACCTATGATTATCCTTGCCACGCCGCCTCCCCACAGCATCACTCATACACGTGGCATCTGGCGTTGCTGAGAACGGGTGCTACCTGCAGTGATTTGCTGTGTGTGTGTGCAAGTGTGTTAGTCCGGGCCAGATTAAGAAATCATAGGCCCCAGGGCTCTTTTTTTTTTACTAGCCCCCCCCTGCTCAATCCCCCTTTCACTCCACCCTCTCTCTTATTCACCTTGTTTCTCCGCCAATGCATTGCTTTCCTTCTCCTGCTCTTCCCTCCTCTACTCTCTCTTGCTCACTCACTCATTGATAGTGACTGGCATGCTGAGAGCCTAATCATTATTCCACAGGCGAGGTATGGCGCCGGGGCTGAATGTCAGTTCTCTGCTTCTTCTTTTTTTAACCCCCCCCCCCCTACTCTCCCTCACCCTCTAACGCTCTCTGGCTTTCCCGTTCGTAATCTTCCTAGCACACCTCTCTGACACTCTCTCTGGCTTTCCCCTCCATAGTGTTCTCTGGCTGTGGTGAACAGTGGGACCTCGCAGACGGGCCCTGAAAGGAGAGGACCGGAAGGGTGAACGAGGACGATAAAACACCACAATTTATACATGCAGATAAAGAGACGTGGGGACCACACTGCCCTTAAGCAGGGGACACTAATGTCAAGGTGTGCTTGTGTGTGAATGCATTAGCGTGTGCTGGTGTGTGTGTGTGTGTCTGTCTGTGTGTGTGTAGATGTGCGTTCATTTTTAGTATGTGTGACTTGCAGGCCAAAGAATGTAGCTTGACATTTGCATGTGGCTCATGTACTTGTTTTCCAATACATCTAGGCTGGTTCTGATTAGTATTATAGTTTCTATTCTGATGTAATAGACATTCCCGGTCATGTTTCATCCTTCTGAATATCTAGGCAGTATTGATTTCGTGCTCGGTCGTGACTCAATTTGCGTCACTTCACATTCAATTTCCCCCCATTTTATTTCCTCAGTCTTTCAGTTTTTCTTGCTTTGATCTCTCCCTGTCATTTGTCCTAATCTCATATAAAGCTCTGGAGCTAGCCATGTTCTCTATGTCAATAACGTCCCAGTGAGTGCTTCTCATTTCCTGCTGTGTCTTAAGCACCCAGTGGCAGCCACACGCCGTGACTAGTTCCAGACCAAATAAAAATGGATATCGAGATGTGTGTACCATTGATTTAGGGAGCTCTCCGTATCGAATGCTTTATTGTGATTCCTATAGCCTATGTGACTGTGTGTGTGTAGTGTAGGCTGTGTGTGTGTGTAAGAGGATGACAGAGGGGAGGAGAGTACCTATACACCATGACCCAGGGGGCTCTGCATTGAGAGAGGACAAAAAAAGAAAGTCTCATTAATTATGAGGGACGACGGTACGTAACACTCCAGTGGGGCAGGTTTATGAGCCCTGTCTCCCCCTGTGATCAGGCATTCCTTTTCACTCTATTCTACCCTCACTGGATGCTACTGCTGAACACACACACATGTGTCCTCAGCAATGAATTTTCTCCTGTAGCCATTCATCTGCCTTATGTTGTTTAACCACATAGCTTGTGTGTTTTGTGTATTCATGTGTGTACAGTATGTGTGTTTTGTTCCTGTGACTCATAAACAGAATATGGTGAGCTTTGTAGTGTGTGGATAGACATTGATATGCCTGTGTGTTTGTTTGTGCATGGAGTTTCAGTGTACTTCTACAGATGTAGGATCTTAATTTGAGCCAGTTTTCTACAGCAGGAAAATAATCCTGCAGCAACAGGAAATGTTTATTATGTGGATTATAATGAATGTACATTTTTGTAGGGGTTGATACACTTTTCGTAAGGGAAAATCAAGTCAGAAATTTCAACATTTCAAAGAAATTTGAAACCTTTTTTAAACCTCAAATACACGACAAGTTTTTAATTTCCTGCGTTGTAGAAACGTTCTCCTGCAACAGGATGATCAAATTAAGATCCTACATCTGTATGTCAGTGTGTTACTGTGTGAGTATGTTACAATATGCCTGCCTGTGTGTGACAAACAAATGTGGTTAAACAACACAAGGAAGATGAATGGCCATGTGAGAGAATCCATCACAGGCACGTGTGTGTGAGAGCGAGCGAGAGAGACTGGCTGATGTTTATTTTATGTATCCTTGATTGACAGAAGGGGATGAAAGGGTGGCAGCCAGTTGATATTTGACAGAGAGAGAGAGAGAGCTGGTTGAATTGGAGAGAGCTGAAGAGGTATTGAGATGCAGAGAGGGAGCGAGCAAGAGCTTGCTGCTGGTGATTGCAGTCAGTTCCTTCGCTAGCCACACACTGTGGAAATACAGCGTGCTCAATGCGGAGGAACAACGGGAAGAGAGGTGTTCGATAGAAAAGAGAGGAGTCAAAATGAAAACGGGGAACAGAGGAGCAATGACTAGTCTTTCACTCATCTCTAAATGGGCTGGTCCGTATGAACGAGAGGAGCACCACAGAGGCACAGAGAGGAAGAGGGCAGTTTCTCTCTTCTTGTGACAGCCTGGGGAGCCGTTTCGGGGTGTCATATTGTGACAGCGTTTGCCCTGCGTGTATTTGAGAGGGAGTGTGTGTATCTGTCTGCCTGTCAGACTCTGGAGTTGTGGTTGCCTCTTGGAAAGAAAGTGATCTATCATTCTTTTTGGAAAAGGGAATTTGGACGGGACGGATTTTGGGGAATTCAAGAAAGGCTTAAGGGACACTCCTGATGGGGTCGTAGTGTTTCTCCTCTGCTCTTCTCTCTGTTTTCTCTCTCTCTCTTTTCCCCCTTCCTCCTCCCCTTCTCCCTTTCTATCTCCACTTTTTCCCGGCACTGGTGCACATGCTCATTATAGCTGTCCATTTGGCTGAGACTCCCTCACTCGCTCTCCGTGGCAACCGCTAATCTCGCAGGGGCAACCGTTCGTTCGCCCATGGAGAGGGGACTGAGATGGGTGAGTGTGGTTTTTCCCTCCTCTTTTCTCCCCCTTTTCTTCTCCTGTTCTCTCATTCCCTTTTTTCTGTCACGTCTTTATCTCGACCGTCGGTATTTGTCCATTTGTTTCTCATCAATCACCCCTCATCCAAATCGACTACTGTCATCCATCAGCCATTTTATCACCTTACTCTGTTTCGCTCCCCTCTTTTCCTCTCCTCCTCTTTCTCGTTCCCTTGTTTCTCACATCACTCATCCCCACCGTCACCCACCGAGCCGTCCATCGAGGGCGCAAACATACGTACGAAACTGGACGTCAACTGACATGCAACCTAAACCATGGCGTTTTGGGTCAAAAAACGTTGCTCACTACCCCGCCATCCCCATTTGTCCAGACAACCCCCCTCTTCCCCCCCAGTTCTCTCACCCCTACTCCATCTCCATGACATCCCCATACCATTCACCACTACCATCACCACAGTTCCACTGACCCCAATATATTTTTGTCAGTGTCTGAAAAGCCATAAGGAATGTATGGCTGTATGCTGATGCTAGCTGTCACTCTGGGTGATTGAGGGTGATAATAGCACAAGCTGTGTTCTGCTACTGATATCACCATCACTCTGTGTGATGGAGTGATGGTAGGTTTGGTTGTTGCAGTGGTGTAAACACCTGAAGCAGGGTAGTGTTGTGCCATATATATATATATATATATATATATATATATAGCAGGGGGCGTTCGGGGATAGAACACAGCAATGACAAACCAGTGTTTGTTCAATAACACTATAGCTACACCTCAGGGGATGTTGTGAGTTCTCGTGCACATACAAACACAGCCTGACTCTCTCTCTCACACACACACACACACACACACACACACACACACACACACACACACACACACACACACACACACACACACACACACACACACACACACACACACACACACACACACTCATTCTTAAACAACCAGGAAAACACAGATGCACAAAGGGGTACAGACACAAGCACACAAACACACTGCTTTGCCATCTGGCTGTTCCACAGGTTCCTCCATTCTGAGACATACAGTGCATGGTGCTTTAGCGTAGAAAGATGCAAAGATGGCCTGCCACTAAAACAACCTGAAGCCTAGCGAATAATGGGGAAAATAAGGAGAGAACTATGATTTAAAAACAATGACTCATGGGATTGGAAACAGAAGTTATAAATGACATTGAAATAGAGTTGAGATGATATCAGAGCAAACCAGCACTTCTTTTGTCTGGGCCTCAATTTCTAACCCAGATGATGTAAACAGAGATAAATCAGACAATGCTTAGGGGACATCAGTCATGTTTAAAAGGCTCAAACCGTGTGTATTCCACTGGAAAGCCATTCATACTCGTATTGCAGTTGCCCGTAAGCACAGATCCAGGGCCAGTTTGTTTTTCATCTCAGGATGGTTTACGGTAAGAGCAGGGGTGAGGAAGAGCTGATCTGAGATCTAGTATAAGGGGCATCCTTTGCCTGTAGCTTTTCTCTGCATCCAGCTAATTTGCCTGCCATCATTGTTCACCGTCACATGAATTCCCAACTCCCAACACCTACTCAGCACACACACTTTCAGTTCTCACACACTCAGACATCTGTCGATCTGTCGCACAAGAATTGAAAGCATCCACATCCACAGATAGAACTCGTTCCCCATCGGTACATTGGAGCTTGTTGTACTCTGCAGATGCACTTTCGGCTGGAGTGTTGTGGTGATGCCGGGTAGATCTAAGTGCTAAAGCGGAGTGTAGCCGCTCGTCGGTAGCAACATGGGGATCATAGAGGCCACTTGACCACCATCCCCCGCAATGGCAGGCAAGCTGCGGCTGTTCGGCTCCAGCTGCCACTGATGGCGTTAGGTAAAGGGAACTAACGTTAAGAAATTGTTACTAAAACGTTGGTGGAATATTACGGAACGTGCCGTTACGGATCATCTCCTATGTCCACCGCTGTGGCTGCACAAACACGTGTTACATGATTTATTTTTTTGACCCCCTGACCAGCCTCTGCGTTTTCTGAAACCTACGCCCTTGGTGGTAATGTTTCTGATATGACCGTGCTGGGAATGTAATAACAACAGTAAGGGAACATTTAGAGAGTGTTCGTTTGCAGCAGATGCATGTGTAAATGTCGACGTTACACTTACTTAGAAGAGCAGACATGTATGTACTGCATTGTAAAGAGACATTAGTGAGAGATACTAAAAGCTGTAAAAAAAATCCAAATAAAAATGCCTCCCACAACTTAAAACGTTTATGTAACCAGTTCCACGGCTAGTAACCTTTTTTATAGTTTTAAGTTGGCGGGAAAGTTATACCATCGTTCATTCCTGATTTGAGCAAGTGGTGTTTACATTCAAGTCCGCTGAACTATGCATTATTTTAATTGGATGGAAGGTCATAGTATGCGCAACTGCAAAGGTCATTTTTATGTTGACAGGTGACTGTGCCTGCTATGAAGCTCTACGGAAATAGATGTTGTAGTTGAGCGTGGTCCCTTGATAATTAAATGGAATAAGATTAAATCATATTAGAATTATTATTATTATTTTTTTTTACATGATATTTTCTAGGAGACACTGTAAATAATGGCTGTGGATATATGACGTTGAAATGGAAGCGTCAGTGTAAATACACTCTTTCGCTCTCTATTCTACCCTCTTTATCTCCCTTTCCCTTTCATTACAGATTCAAAATCACCCCTGGAGACTTTTCCACATGGTGTCCATTTCCTGCCCTGCCAAGGGCCACACTTCCCTCCACGGGGCCACTCTTCTGTGTGATAACCTCTAGAGTACCCAGCGTCCTTCACACCTAAAGACTTTGCATCAAGCTGGATTTCTTTTGGGGGGTGCTATGGCAACCCATTCCATTTCCTGCCACGTTGAATGAAGAGCGGACTTGGTGTCATTTTTTTTTCTGTATGATACAGCTTCACACAAGTGGATGTGAGAACTAAAAGACAGGAAAGCCCATCGGTTCCCAATAATTTCCTGCCAAGGATTCTGTGGCATGATGTCTCACACGAGGTGAATTATCATTCCAGGTAATCTTGGTTCAACGTAAATACTTTTTTTGTATCATGCTGTGATCTACAAAGCAGTGGATTAACTCTCAGTACCCAGAACTGAGAGAGAATTTGAAATTGCAACTAGGTTATTATCTGCCCATCTCTTCTCTCATATTGCCATCGTTTCAGTTTTTGCTTTTGAGTAATTATCATTGGCTTAATCAAAGAGGCAGCATGCAATTCTTCTGGCCCTACCGGTGCAAAAGACATCTGAAACAAAGACATTAGTTAAAAAAAAAAAAATGTTTTAAGTCTGGTTAAAGAAAAAGAGTGTAACAAAGAAAGGGAGTCAAGTGGGGAACAGGTGTAGAGAATCTAAAAAGATCAAAGTGAGAGAGAGAGTGAGGCTAAGAGTCAGGCTGATATTTTGCAGAAGCCCGGTCATAGAGGAGACAGGAGAGCAGAGAGACGGGAGAGAATCCGTAGGGAAGGTTGGGCAGGCGGATGGATAGAGTGGGGGGTTCTGGGTAAAGATAAGGGGGCCATTTCAGTCAGATAGTGGGGTAACGGATCCCAACCTTTTTAGACTGACACCCACCAGTGTCATTGGCATTCTCTGCACTGCCTTCCTCGTTGTTCCTCAGGCGAGAGTGCAAGAGGGGGAAGGGGGGGGAAAGAGAGAGGAACTAGTGACTGAAAGATTGGACTGTCGCCACAATCGGGGCCAATTAAGATAATTTATAATTTATATGCCTTAATCTTGCCAGTCAGGTGGGAGAGATATATACAGAGAGAGGACGAGTGAGGGGGAACCGAAATCGAGAGGGGAACAGGTGCCACAGATACACGTCATTATCGCCTTCCTCTTTAATTTAGTTAGTTTTCTACCAACCCCCCCCCCCCCTTTTTAATCTCGGGAACGAGATCCTTTTTGAGGGCTGTTCTGGTTGAGGCAAGGAAGGCCTTTGCCCGTTTGCCGAAAGGGAAGGCAGGAGAGAGAAACGGTTGTTTTTTTTTCAATTGAAACAGAATGGTCTTTCTCCTCCCCAGCTCTTATATATGTTAGCAGCACACACTCTTTCATCCTGCCATCTCTTCATTGCTCCGTCAGGGCAGAAAGTGAGACACTTCTCTTTCCGTTTGTCTGCATCCCCTTTCCCACAGCTGTTGGATATTTTTCTCTCCCCTACAAAAATCCTCATTTTCCACCCGAAGGGAATCTTTTCCTAGTAAAGGACATCCCTAAGGGTTGGACATTACTCCTATATAGGTTTCCCCCATACTATATCTTATCACCATATCAAGAAGAAAACACTGCTTGGTGAAAGGAAATAGAAAATCCTTCCAAACCTCTACTTCAAACCCAGAGACCCCCCTCCCCCCCTGTGACCCCCCTTCTCTTCACCCCTCCTCTTGGATCTTACTCCTCTTTCTCCATTCCTGTTATCCGTGGGGTATCCTACTTCCTGCCAGGACTAAGCCGGCTTGCATCCCCGGGAATCTTTTGATATCGGCTCCTGGTGTCGTCTGATTCATTCTGTGAGTATTCCTCTCTCTCTCTCTCCCCCTCTCTTTTGGTGTGTGAGTACGTCATTGTGTGTCTACAGGCACCTTGCCTCCTATTAAAGGAACATTGAAGGCAGTCAATTTAGGAAGTAAACAGGAAGTACAATTCAATAATCGAGGAAAGGTTGTATATTTTGAATGAACTCAATCAAATGAAAAGTAGAAGCTATTCATTTCAAAAGTGAACATTCTCTTAAAATGCAGCATCATATTGGGATGATTTCTGTGTTTTGAAAGTTGTATATCTTGAAAACTTGTGCTGACAAGCAAAACATTTTGGGACGATGTCAACAATGGACTAATAACAAAAGATATTTATGGGGTGGAATTTCTTTTAAGTCTTCTCTCCCTTATTTTTTATTATAGTGGCGAGCTTGTGTTAATGCTCTCGATTTAAAGGGTAGACGATTTAGTCGGTGTGTCTGTCTCTCTCTGTGTGTGTGTGAGAAAGACGTATCTACATGTGAGTGAGGCAGTAGTGTTGATGAATGATGCTCCTGAGATACTTAGTGGATGATTGTAGAGAATTATACTGGTATGTTTGTGTCCTCAGTGCAATGTGCTTATGTAACTGAACCAAAATATAAACGCAATCCCAGAAATGTTCCATTCTCACAAATTATATGCACAAATTTGTTTACACCCCTATTAGTGAGCATTTTCCCTTTGCCAATATTAACCATCCACCTGACAGATGTGGCATATCAAGAAGATGATTAAACAGCATGATCATTACACAGGTGCACCTTGTGCTAGGGTCAGTAAAAGGCCACTTAAAATGTGCAGTTTGGTCACAAAACACAATGCAAAAGATGTCTTGTGTTTTCAGGGCGTGTTCAAGTGGCATGCTGACTGCAGGAATGTCCACCATTCCCTGTGTCAGAGAATTTCATGCTCATTTCTTTACCATAAGCTGCCTACAGGGCCTCCCAGGTGGCGTAGCAGTCTGAGGCACTGCATCGCAGGGCTAGAGGCATCACTACAGATCCGTGTTTGATCCCGGGCTGTGCCGCACCCTGCCAGAACAGGGGGACCCCATGGCTTGCATGGCTCTTGGCCTCTACCGAGTCCGTATGGGACTTGCAGCGATGGGACAAGACTGCAATTACCAATTGGAAATCACGAAATTTGGAAGGAAAAGGGGTAAACATTAAAAAAAAAAAATAATATAAAAACCTGCCTCCAATGTTGTTTTAGAGAATTTGGCAGTACATCCAACCGGCCTCACAACACACCAGCCCACGACATCCACATCCAGCGTCTTCACCTGCGGGTTTTTCTGTCCGTAATTAAAGCCTTTTTGTGGCGATAAACCCATTCTTATTGGCTGGGCCTGGCTCCCCAGTGGATGGGCTGCCAAGTGGGTGGGCCTATGCCCTCCCAGGCCCACCCATGGCTACACCATTGCCTAGTTATTTGAAATCCATAGATTAGGGTCTTATAAATATATTTCAATTCCGATTTCCTTGTATAAACTGTAACTCAGTAAAATCTTTTCAATTGTTGTTGCGTTTAAATTTTTTGTTGAGTATATGAGTGTTCCTTTTTTTTAGTAACGCGTTTGATGGAGTGTGTTGATGTACAAGCTCTCAAGCTGTGTGAGTGTGTATCAGGGCTGGGCTCAACTCGAAATTGAAGGCAGTCAATTCAGGAAGTGATTTGAACAACAAAAATTCAGAAAATGTATAACCTTTTGAAATGAATAGCTTCTACTTTTCCGTTTATTCAGTTTATCAAGTCAAGCAAAATAAACAACCTTTTTTTCCATGATTGAACTGTAGTTTGAGTAGTTCCTGTGTGGCTCAGTTGGTAGAGCATGGTGATTTCAATGCCAGGATTGTGGGTCTAATTGCCACGAAGGGACGAGTATGAAAAATGTATCAACTCACTACTTGTAAGTCGCACTGGATGAGTGTCTGTTAAATGTTTGAAATGTAGATCCCACAACCCTGGTGTGTATGTGCCTTTTTGTGTACTGTGTGTGCCAAAGCAAGGCCTATACTTTACATTGATGGTCAACACTTTACATACATGTGTATTGAGTGCTTGCCACTTCACGAGGCTACCATAGGAAAACACAGCAGCATGTTTTCATACAGAGTAACATCCAACTGTAAAAAGAAAATTCTAAATGGTCCACATTGCAGCAGGACTATGCTCATACAATTTACAGGTACAGTATACTATTAACCCTGGGATAGTAATTGATGGTCCCACCGAATTAAACTCCCCAAGGTATATCAATAGATGGTCAATCTACACCGACCGAATTTCAAGGAAGCACCAAGAAGGCTATTTCCTCCAATAAGTAACCGTGGTGTATGATACGATTAAGATCCATTTGTCTTTGTGCCCTTTCATCCCAACTCCACTGACACCCTCCTAGTTCTGCAGAGCTCTCTATATTGTAGTGCTGAGACCTCTATCACTTTCCAGGGAACACACACAGGGCCATGGGTCGTTAATTGGAAAGCCATATTAATATTCTGCTTGAGCTAGACGGAGGAAAATCACCCCTATTTACAGTAAATCACTTGGTGGGACATTACTTGTTTTTTTTCTTCTCCCTCTGGACATAAGTCTTGCCCGGGAAAAGTTGCCCGGGAGGTTTGTACAATAGTTTAAGACTTGAATATGGATTGTCAATCTATTGCCCTTTTTATTCTGGTTGGAGAGTTGACGTTTCGGATGTTGACGCTACGGAATATATGTTTTTGAGGTCAGCGTCGGATCTGGATATCATCAGTAATCGAATGTATTTGTGTTGATTTAGTGACAGTTATGCGAGCTTGGACAATGCAATCATTCAGTGACGGTGAGTCACGTCAGCGATCAGATTCTGTTCTGTTTATCGCTGAGGATTTTTTTTGTCCGTCACACGGAACACCACTCTGTTGATCCATTCATAGTGATACATGTCAGTGAGATTTATGCTGATTCATCCACCCATACGTCAGTGCCAATCTGGGATGAACTACAATGCAACCTGCGTTTACATTCTTATACAACAGCTCTGTGTTTGAAATGGATACGAGGTGGATATAAGCCAAGTGTGTGCATGAATGTTTTAAAAATTCCAGATTCTGTGCTGCTAGGAACTCATTTGGATGGGCATCAATTGTTTTCCTCAACAACAACAAACCATTTCTCTGAACTCATCTATTCTTCTCAACCTTGGCAACACGTTCTAAGTACTGTCTCACGCTAAATAAAGAGGTCCAAAATCACAGCCAGAAAGAAATGATACATCACGGAAACTTCTGCCAGGGCGCCGATAGCTAATATCAGTCATGGTAAGTGATTAGTAGGTTAAGATTAGGTTGGAGTGATTATATGCGTGGTGGCCTTACCTCAACTGATGAGCACCTTAGCTGGAGTGTGTGTGTGCAGCGTTCAACCCTTAAGTCAAAGCTGCTCACTGGAGCAGGATGCTGCTTCTACTGCGGCACATCGCTGGCTCTGCAGCACACACAGGGGTCAGCACATGTTGCAGACACACTGCCACTAAACAAACACGCAGACAGAGAGGGTGTACGAGCACACACACACACACACACACCAAGAAGCACTATCGGCTGGGTGGAAGGCGGAGGACAGTGGAGCAGGACAGGCGTTTGGGTCAAAGCATGTCCTCGTGGGACAGCCTCAGCTGGGGTTTTGTCACCCTGCTATTGGTGGATCGGATCGCCCCATTTTGTTTAGCAATTTGTCACATCCTCGATGACGGTAGTAAAGGATGTCCCAGTCGGCCAGTGGCAGAGGTTACAAATATAGAGTTCTAGAGCCTTCCTAGGTGCTGGAATGTCAGCATTGCAGTCAAATCGAGAGAGTGGGGACAAAAAACGCAGCTGCCAGCATCCCCACGGTGTCCTCTTCTATTGCAGTTCGTCTTTGTTGACACCTTTTTTGGAATGTTGAAATCTTCTTGAGCTCTGTTAGATAGTGAGGTGAAACTACTTTTTTCATGTACAGTTGAAGTCGGAAGTGTACATACACCTTAGCCAAATACATTTAAACTCAGTTTTTCACAATTCCTGACATTTAATCCTAGTAAATATTAGGTCAGTTAGGATCACCACTTTATTTTAAGAATGTGAAATGTCAGAATAATAGTAGAGAGAATGATTTATTTCAGCTTTTATTTCTTTCATCACATTCCCAGTGGGTCAGAAGTTTACATACACTCAATTAGTATTTGGTAGCATTGCCTTTACATTTTTTAACTTAGGTCAAACGTTTTGGGTAGCCTTCCACAAGCTTCCCACAATAAGTTGGGTTAATTTTGGCCCATTCCTCCTGACAGAGCTGGTGTAACTGAGTCAGGTTTATAAGCCTCCTTGCTCACACACGCTTTTTCAGTTCTGCCCACAAATTTTCTATGGGATTGAGGTTAGGGCTTTGTGATGGCCACTACAATACCTTGACTTTGTTGTCCTTAAGCCATTTTCCCAACAACTTTGGAAGTATGCTTGGGGTCATTGTCCATTTGGAAGACCCATTTGTGACCAAGCTTTAACTTCCTGACTGATGTCTTGAGATGTTGCTTCAATATATCCACATCATTTCCCTCCCTCATGATGCCATCTAGTTTGTGAAGTGCACCAGTCCCTCCTGCAGCAAAGCACCCCCACACCATGATGCTGCCACCCCCGTGCTTCACGGTTGGGATGGTGTTCTTCGGCTTGCAAGCCTCCCCCTTTTTCCTCCAAACATAATGATGGACATTATGGCTAAACAGTTCTATTTTTGTTTCATCAGAGCAGAGGACATTTCTCCGAAAAAGTACGATCTTTGTCCCCATGTGCAGTTGCAAACCTAGTCTGGCTTTTATTTATGGTGCTTTTGGAGCAGTGTCTTCTTCCTTGCTGAGTGGCCTTTCAGGTTATGTCGATATAGGACTCGTTTAACTGTAGATATAAATACTTTTGTACCTGTTTCCTCCAGCATCTTCACAAGGTCCTTTGCTGTTGTTCTGGGATTGATTTGCACTTTTCGCACCAAAGTATGTTCATCTTTAGGAGACAGAATGTGTCTCCTTCCTACAGACAGTGTGTCACGTGGTCGTGGCTTGCTATATAAAGCAGGCAGACAGGCATTGAGGCATTCAGTTACTGTTCAATTGAATGTTAGAATGGGCAAAACGAGTGACCTAAGCAACTTTGAGCGGGGTGTGATTGTCGGTGCCAGGCGCACTGGTTCGAGTATCTCAGAAACAGCCGCCCTCCTGGGCTTTTCACGCACAACACTGTCTAGGGTTTACCGAGAACGGTGCGCAAACAAAAAACATCCAGTCAGCGACAGTCCTGTGGGCGAAAACAGCTCGTTGATGAGAGAGGTCAAAGGACAATGGCAAGAATCGTGCAAGCTAACAGACGGGCCACAAACAGACATATAACGGCGCAGTACAACAGTGGTGTGCAGAACTGCATCTCGGAACACACAGTAGACGACCACACCGGGTTTCACTCCTTTCAGCTAAAAACAAGAAGAAGCAGTTCCAGTGGGCACGTTATCACCAACACTGGATAATTGATTGGAAAAAACTTTACCTGGAACGTGACAGTAAGTTCAGTTGACTTGAGTGGCCTGCGCAGTCCCCAGACTTCAACCCTATAGAGCATCTTTCCGACGAGATGGAACTGGCTGTACGCAGCATGAATGTACCGACATCTTGTAGAATGCCTTAAAGAATTCAGGCTGTTCTGGAGGCAAAGGACGGTCTGACCTAGTACTAGATGGGTGTACCTATTCACACCCCTTGACTTCTTCCACATTTTGTCATTACAGCCTGAATTTAAAATGGGATAAAGTTTTTAAAAAATTGTTTTCCTATGCCTCGCAAAGAAGGACACCTATATATAGATAGATGGGTTTAAATTAAAAAGCAGACATTGAAATATCCCTTTGAGCATGGTGAAGTTATTAATTACACTTTGGATGGTGTATCAATACACCCAGTTACTACAAAGATACAGGTTTCCTTCCTAACTCAGTTGTCGGAAAGGATGGAAACCGCTCAGGGATTTCACTATGGTGAACTTGGTGACTTTAAAACAGTTACAGAGTTTAGTGGCTGTGATAGGAGAAATCTAAGGATGGATCAACAACATTGTACTCACTCCACAATACTAACCTAATTGACAGAGTGAAAAGAAGGAAGCCTGTACAGGATAAAATATTCCAAAACGTGCATCCTTTTTGCCACAATGCACTAAAGTAATACTGCAAACAATGTGGCAAAGCAATTCACTTTTTGTCCTGCATTCAAAGCGTTATGTCACTCTTCACCCCCTCCAGGTGTCTCTTGTTATCCCTGGTGTATATAACACTGTGTTTCCTTTCTCTCTGTGCCAGTTCGTCTTGTATGTTCCAAGTCAACCAGCGTGTTTTTCCCGTGCGCTTGCCTTTTCTATTTTCTTTTACTAGTCCTCCCGGTTTTGACCCTTGCCTGTTTTCTGGACTCTGTACCTGCCTGCACTGACCTTGAGCCTGCCTGCCACACTGTACCTCCTGGACACTGAACTGGTTTTGACCTTTTGCCTGTCCACGACCATTCTCTTGCCTACTCCTTTTGGATACAATAAATATCAAAGACTCAAACCATCTGCCTCCCGTGTCTGCATCTGGGTCTCGCCTTGTGCTCTTATACATTATGCTTGGAGCAAATCCAATACAACACATTACTGAGTACCTCTCAACATATTTTCAGGCATAGTGGTGGCTGCATCATGTTATGGGTATGTTTGTAATTTTTCTGGGCAAAAAATACACTGAATGAAACGAAGCACAGGTAAAATCGTGTCGGAAAACCTAGTTCAGTCTGCTTTCCACCAGACACTGGGAGATTAATTCACCTTTCAGCAGGACAATAACCTAAAACATAAATCTACACTTGAGTTGCTTACCAAGAAGACAATGAATATTTGGCTGAGTTACAGTGTTAACTTAAGTCTGCTTATAAAATCATGACAAGACCTAAAAATGGTTGTCTAGCAATGATCAACAACCAATTTGTCAGATCTTGAAGAATTTTGAGAAGAATAATGGGTAAATGTTGCAAAATCCAGGTGCAGAATGCTCTTCGACATACCCAGAAATGACTCACAGCTGTTATCGCTGCCAAAGGTGATTCTATCATGTATTGACTTAGGGGTTTAAATAGTTATCTAATCAAGATATATTAGTGCTTTGTTTTTCATAAATGTTTTACTAATGTTAGAATTGTTCTTCCACTTTGACATTACAGTGTATTTAGTGTAGATCATTGACCAAAAAAAATACAAATCCATTTTAATGTGGAAAAAATGGGTGTGAATACTTTCTGAAGGCACTATATAAAACACAGGGAAATCAGATTTTTGACCGCACTGGGCCTTTAAGAGATGGATTTTAAAAGACTGAGTCAGTACGGGGTGTAATTGTGTATACAAATGAGTCATTCCTCACATTTCCAATGGTTTTGCCTATAGCAGATGACAATCAACCAGCATATTCGTATTTTGAGCTTTGTCAAGGACACCTGCAGTGAAGCGAAATACTCAGTGAATGGATCCCCTTTCAGGATGTTATCTCAAGTTCTCTGCCAAAACCAATTGAATCCAGCACAGGGCTGTTGGATTCTTTCACATTTCTGTAAACATTCCTCTCAAAGGCTCTTGTTAGTTCAAGCATCATAAAGCTAGTGTCAAGGGTCTTGATCAGTGATCGCCCTTGAGCATTAAAGCACAAGCCTAAGGGTGATTGACCTTGTTATTCAGGCCGATTGTTGTTTGTTCACTATTACAAAGGATCAATGCTATAGGATCCCAATCACTGTCAAGTGCAAAGGTCTTCTTGAAGTCTCTGTTTGGGATGGTTGCTGTTCAGTCAGTGCCTTGTTACGTGGTTGGTTACAGTTTCAAAAGGTTGCTGATCTGCAACTGTCAGATCTTTGTGGAAAATATTTGCTTAGTTTACTTGTGTGTTGGGTGCTGTAGAGTGGAATACATCAACCACACTGAGTGGTAGAGTAAAGAAACCACATTTAGATTTGAACTGTTGTCATAGTTACCTTTTGTGGGTATAGAAAAATGTCGAGCTTTATTAGGGAATCATACGAAAAAACAGCTGTTCGCTGACCTCTGATTGCATTAATACTCAGTAACAACAAAAGCCTAATTGTGAATGTGCGAAAGTGGTGCAGTTATCAGGGTCTTTCCATCAACATTCGCCAAGCATCAATGTCTCAGCTTGGTAGCACAGCCATTACTCAGTAAATGTCTCTGTCCAACTAACATTCACCAACAATGGCACAGTTCACACATGGTAGCTAATCGCTAACAAGCTAGTTATTGAGGTCAGTGTTCACCAAACACTGAATTGTTCACCAAATTGTGATGTTCGTTCGTCCTCTACCTCTTTTCCCCAACAGTATCCACTGGTCAGTATCCACTGGCAAGGTATTCACTAACTAACAAGGAGGGACCAGCAATGACATAACGAGGCAGCTCTTCGCCTTGGTTACGTCAGGTGGAGGGGCCTTGGACTCTTTAATTGCGGCCTGATTTCCCAAGGCTCTACCGGGCCGTCCCACGCTCACCGTTACTGGCCTTGGGAAGGCATTCATCTCTATAGGCCGAAGGTACTGGGGGGAAATCAATGGCCATTTCCCAATACATTTAATGACTACTTTTTACTTGTCTACTTCAGGACCAATGATTGGTGAAGGTAATGGACCGGCTTCATCCACCATATTGCTCTCGTGCACTTTGAGACCTAAGTTCACGAAGGAAGATGATGAGGAAAGAGAGCCGTTTTAAATCATTGGAGCACAGCCAATGCCTTCTGGCAAATGTATGTCTGTAAACTTGTCCAGCCAATCCCCCTGCCGTATGAAAGAGAGAGATGAGCTATAAATCAAATAAAGGGATCATCCGTAAGGAAACATGTGTATTTGTTATTTAAAAACTTATTTTGTGTGTATTTGAATATTTTCAAATAACGTGGCCTGAATCTACTACTTCTGTTGGAAGTATTTGAAAGTATTTTCAAATAATTTCCTGTACATTGCATTTGGAAAGTATTCAGACCCCTTGACTTTTCCCACATTTTGTTATGTTACTGCCTTATTCAAAAGCCCTATTTCCTCAATCTACACACACTAACCCATAATGAAAGCAAAAAAAAGTTTTTTAGAAATGTTTGCAAATTATATATATTTTTTAAATGAATGAAATATCACATTTACATAAGTTTTCAGACCCTTTACTTAGTACTTTGTTGAAGTACCTTTGGCAGCAATTACAGCCTTGAGTCTTCTTGGGTATGACACTGCAAGCTTGGCACACCTGTATTTGGGGATTTTCTCCCATTCCTCTCTGCAGATCCTTTCAAGCTCTGTCAGGTTGGATGGGGAGCATCGCTGCACACCTATTTTCAGGTCTCTCCAGAGATGCTTGATTGGGTTCAAGTCTGGGCTGGGCCACTCAAGGACATTCCGAGACTTGTCCCGAAACCACTCCTGCGGTGTCTTGGTTGTGTGCTTAGGGTCCTGTTGGAAGGCGAACCGTCACCCAGTCAGGTCCTGAGCACTCTGGAGCAGGTTTTCATCAAGAATCTTTCTGTACATTGCTCCGTTCATCTTTCCCTCGATTCTGACAAGTCTCCCAGTCACTGCCGCTGAAAAACATCCCCACAGCATGATGCTGCCACCACCATGCTTCACCATAGGGATAGTGCCTGGTTTCCTCCAGATGTGACATTTGGCATTCAGTTCAAAGAGTTCAGTCTTGGTTTTATCAGACCAGAGAATCTTGTTTCTCATGGTCTGAGAGTCCTTTAGGTGCATTTTGGCAAACTCCAAGTGGGCTGTCATGTGCTTTTTACTGAGGAGTGGCTTCTGTCTGGCCACTCTGTCATAAAGGCCTGATTGGTAAAGTGCTGCAAAGATGGTTGTCCTTCTGGAAGGTTCTCCCATCTCCACAGAGGAACTCTTGAGCTCTTTCAGAGTGACCATCGGGTTCGCAGTCACCTTCCTGACCAACGCCCTTCTTCCCCTATTGCTCAGTTTGACCGGGTGGCCAGCTCTAGGAAGAGTCTTGGTGGTTCCAAACTTCTTTAATTTAAGAATGATGGAGGCCACTGTGTTCTTGTGGACCTTCAATGCTGCATACATTTTTTGGTACCCTTCCCCAGATCTGTGCCTCGACACAATCCTGTCTAAGAGCTCTACAGACAATTCCTTCGACCTCATGGCTTGGTTTTTGCTCTGACATGCACTGTCAACTGTGGGACCTTATATAGACAGATGTGTGCCTTTCCAAATCATTACCAATCAATTGAATTTACCACCGGTGGACTCCAAGGTTGATCAATGGGTCTTTACGTATGTAAATAAAGTATTTCAGCTTTTTATTTGTAATAAATGTTTAACATTTCCTAAACTTGTTTTTGCTTTTTTTAAATGTTTATTTTACCTTTATTTAACCAGGTAGGCTAGTTGAGAACAAGTTCTCATTTGCAACTGCGACTTGGCCAAGATAAAGCATAGCAGTGTGAACAGACAACACAGAGTTACACATGGAGTAAACAATTAACAAGTCAATAACACAGTAGAAAAAAAAGAGTCTATATACATTGTGTGCAAAAGGCATGAGGAGGTAGGCGGATAATTACAATTTTACAGATTAACACTGGAGTGATAAATGATCAGATGGTCATGTACAGGTAGAGATATTGGTGTGCAAAAGAGCAGAAAAGTAAATAAATATAAACAGTATGGGGATGAGGTAGGTAAAATTGGGTGGGCTATTTACCGATAGACTATGTACAGCTGCAGCAATCGGTTAGCTGCTCAGATAGCAGATGTTTGAAGTTGGTGAGGGAGATAAAAGTCTCCAACTTAAGCGATTTTTACAATTCGCTCCAGTCACAGGCAGCAGAGAACTGGAACGAAAGGCGGCCAAATGAGGTGTTGGCTTTAGGGATGATCAGTGAGATACACCTGCTGGAGCGCGTGCTACGGGTGGGTGTTGCCATCGTGACCAGTGAACTGAGATAAGGCGGAGCTTTACCTAGCATGGACGTGTAGATGACCTGGAGCCAGAGGGCCAGCCGACTAGAGCATACAGGTCGCAGTGGTGGGTGGTATAAGGTGCTTTAGTAACAAAACGGATGGCACTGTGATAAACTGCATCCTGTTTGCTGAGTAGAGTATTGGAAGCTATTTTGTAGATGACATCGCCGAAGTCGAGGATCGGTAGGATAGTCAGTTTTACTAGGGTAAGTTTGGCGGCGTGAGTGAAGGAGGCTTTGTTGCGGAATAGAAAGCAGATTCTAGATTTGATATTAGATTGGAGATGTTTGATATGAGTCTGGAAGGAGAGTTTACAGTCTAGCCAGACACCTAGGTACTTATAGATGTCCACATATTCTAGGTTGTTATGGGGTATTGTGTGTAGATTGATGAGGGAAAAAACTATTTAATACATTTTAGAATAAGGCTGTAACTTAACACAATATGGAAAAAGTCAAGGTTACTATTTGAAAGTATTTTCAACTACTTATTTCAAATACTATTTTAAAACACTTGGGTTAAATGCATGGGAGTGTATTTGAGTTAGAAAGTATTTGAAAGTACTAGTGTATTTCAAAATACATTTCAATATTCAACTACTTGTCTTCTCAGGAAAAAAATATTGTAATACTTTCAAATGTCTTTGAAAGTAAGGAAATACACATTTGAACCCAGGTCTGATATGGAAAAACATGCTTCTTTGCAAAGCCCCTTTCTCATCTCTAAAGGTTGTTTTGGGCAAATGAAAAGCATAACACGGAAAAGAGCCAATTATCTATCATCACGCTCCATTGGTAAAGGAACATGGATGTATAATCTGCTTGTCCAATCAAAACACTCTCTGTAGAATATAACAAGGAAAGTGTTGCCTCATTTTTTTGTAGCAGTAAACAGGTTTGCATCCAACATTTTTTTACGTGAGTAAATAATGCGCGAAATCACAAATACTAGTATAATAGTCATCATATCAAAGTAAGCTTGGGATCACGTAATGATGGTAATAGTGGTCCTCCCACTACCACCCAGGAAACCATGCAGTTTTATTAGGCAACAGATGAAATAAGTGATGGACTTCACAGGGTGGTGAAAGCGCACGGTGATGATCTTGATGCTCCTTTCCAATAAATATCGAGGGTCTTATACTGGTGACAAGATAATTGATGCTTGGCTACTTTAACAAATAGAAATCATCTTGCTCTTTTGTCCATAATAATCTCATCATGTAAAGTAGCCCGCCCGCATTGTATCTGCAAACTTTTGGCTAGTTTACACGTGCCAAGACCAGAGTGGGTACATCGCTATACACTGTAACCCAATTTGTGACAAAACCATCAGTTGAGTTGAAAATGCGATGGACAACCATTTGAACTTTTTCTTTTGTTATTCGGTACATGGGAATTGAACTACAAAAGTATTTTTTTATGTGCACTACATCATCACCCACAGCCTTTATCGCAAAAAGGCAGTTTGATAGAAACACATTTTTGGTGGGAAAATGCGCATATTGTTTTTCTGCAGATTTTTGAATATTTGCATGAAAATGTGTCGCCAATTGGATGGAAACATAGCTTATGTTGTTGACACCTCTATCTCTACACCACATGTACCTACTCCGGCACTTTGATATGTGGGCAAGCATGTAACAAGGCCTACATATTCGGACATGATCTCACACCTTTAGCACACACTATTCGAAACCTATAAAAAAAATGTTTGAGTCACCTCTACAAAGTCATTGTGGGGATCAGACTCCCGTAATGGACATAAAGAGGGATTTTAATGGAGAGGAGCGTAAATCAGTAGTGGGTTGAAAGGTGGATATTTGACTGCAACCTGTTTCCTGTGTCAAGGGAACCCTTTTATGCCTGGTCTGTGACGACCACTCTGGCAGCTGCGATAGGGACCAATCAAAAGCCATTGATTAACTGTCAGAGAAAGATGTGTTACGGTCCAATATGAATTTTTTTGGGGAGGGGGAATATGACCTTCCAAGAAGAGTGGGACAATAATTTACATTTCGAGAGTATTATAAGAGTAACCTATTATTATTATTTTTCATTGAGGTGCTGCCCATAAAAAGCTTACAAAACATCTAGAAATGAATCGTCGAACTTGCATGAACATTGCATGACTCATCTCCTAAGTCATACGCTAATATAAGCAGAGTGAAACGTCGAACCACATTGATAATGTTATCACTGCGCGTCACTGTTTATGTGCTCAGCGATGGTACTAAGAAAGCATAAGGACTCCACTCCAGGCCCTTTCAATATTGCAACAGAGGCCCTTGCACGGAGGATCTGATTCCCAGAGAAAGGGCTATTACGACGATATTCAGTCATCTATGCGAGAGATGTATTAAAACGTGTTCACCGCCCCTGCATCCCATTCCTCTCCCCATTAGCAATGTGACAAGGGTGAGGATCTAGTTGTGGCTTGACACCGAAATGCACATATCTGGTCATTATAGAGGAATAGAAACATGCAGCCCTCTCGTGAAATGGCTGCATCGTTCCACACTGCGGTGTACCTTACAGGCATTAATATGCTAATAAAGAAATATATCATAACAGTAGCCATGCATCAGAAGAAAAACACTATTTGGCATGCACTGAACCACGATAACCATTTAAAGAATCACACTATTTGGCAAGCACTGAAATGATTAGATCACAACATTTCACCCATTCATTTATCATTTTGAAGGTCCTGAATAGTTGATGAAATATGTACACATCCTTCATAAATCCTTTATTAACTTCCATCTCATTTACTTCTAGTTAATCATTTACTAGCTACTTGATATCCAGAGTACTAGCTACTTATAAACCGCCTATGAGCTGTTATCTACTTACAAATCCGCTTGTTAACTAAACACAACCCCTTACCAGTAGCTAGCTACGGTACTTAGAAACCCTTTTATAGCTATTTGTGGTACCTTCACGTATAGTGCAACCTACAGAAATATACGTATGTTTTTGTGGTGGTGGTGTTTCCCTCCGAGTGTGGCAGACTCTTTGCGAGCTATTGTGAAACCAGCTTATTAAAACTACTTAGAAACCCTTCACACATTCATTAACGTAAAGTGCTACCAACCAAAGGACATGGTTGTGGGTTTTGGTGGTTGTACTCTCTCTGGTGCAGTGGCAGAGACCCTGTCTGATTGGTTTGGATGGTGCATCGGTTCTCCTGAATTATGGGTCTAATTTACAGACGCTGTGAGAACACCTCTGAGATTTTTCAGGCCGGACAATTCTTTGAAGTGCTCCTTATTGGCATATCATAAATAAACATGAGCTATGTTTGCTTTGGAGTAGGGGAGGCTAAGCATGGGAACACACGGAATGAGGAATAGTCATTTGCTCCGGGATGTTTTAGCCAATGTTTTTGCACGTTTTGTGTGTGTGTGTGTGTGTGTGTGTGTGGCGTGGACGTGCGAGTGTCGGGCATATGTGTTTGTTTGTGTGTGAACAAGTGTCTGTCTTTGGTAACTGTGTGTGTGTGTGTGTGTGCGTGCGTGCGTGCGCGTGCGTGTGCGTGTGTGTGTGTGTGTGTGTGTGTGTGTGTGTGTGTGTGTGTGTGTGTGTGTGTGTGTTTGTGTGTGCGTGTGTGTGTGTGTGTGCGTGTGTGTGTGTGTGTGTGCGTGTCGAAGAGTGTGAATGGAGGTTATGGATATTTGGATCTCGTTTTGATGTTTAATCTTCATCTAAAACGATGACATGGAGCTGTAACGGAACATAGAGTTCGTGGAGCCAATCTTTTTCCTTTGATCTGGTTTAATTCATTAACAAACAAAAAAATACCAAATTAATTTGATGTTGTACGGGGTTACAAAATACTTCATTGAAAAAGTAATTGCACACAGTTTCCACATAATGGAATGATCAGGTAAAATGAAGAGGTAATCAAGCATGGAGTCGACTGGTTATTTTGCAGAATATGAAAAGGGTTAAAGATGAAATTGATAAGAGGACAACAGGAGACTAATCTAATATCTGTCACCTTCAACTGATCAGTTCTGCAAGTAGAATCAATATAATCTGTGCAAACGTACTGTAATATGCACCTCTCATGTTATACTATGACATTTTGTATGTCCTCTTTAATCATCCACGTGATTCCCATATATTCTGACTGGCACATGCCTTTATTTCACGGCACCTATTCGGTGTATGTGACAATTAAACATCTTACTTTATTTCCACCAGGAATAAAGATAGGAAAGTAATTGAAAATATACAGTACTTGTAAAATGATGTATAATCTCCTCATGGGATGTCAGTAGCCTATGAAAACCCCATGGCTAAAGTTAGTTGATGGTATGCTATACAGTATGTATATAATAATCTAGACTGAGATCGCCAAAGGTCTGTGGTTAGCAGCATCAAGGTCATTCAGGGCACCATATCATATCTAGAGAAGTATATGGCGTAACTCCAAGTGCTTTCTAGGAGCAGCAATAGAAGCCATTTACCTCTCTTCATTTCTTGGAATTTCCTGGAATCTAAAAAGTCACAGGAGTCTAATTGTGTAATACTTGCATACGCCGATCAATTATTTACAAGATGTGGACGTGCTAAATTCATACGCCACACATGAGATAAGATCATTCGTGCGACGTGAAGATCAGTGGATCTGTATAGGTGCTGCACAGAATTGATCTTGTAAATGGGGAAATCTTTGCTTTGGTTTGCTGTAATGATCTCGACTGAGGTCACCGTTCTGGGTTGCGGCACATCTGGGCGCAAAATTAGGTCATTTTACGCTAAGCGATGTTAAGAGAACCCCCACATTACATCCGTCAACAAAATGAGGCGGACATAATAGACACATTACTCCGGCCTGAGCGACATTTATCTTTATTCAGCCATGACTCTATTACGTAGCCTTGTAATGGCTAGAATGAAAAGGTCACAACAGCATGAGTTATACCATGGTGTTTTATATTACAGCCCAGTTTAAACTAGTACTTACCTGGTATGGATTAACTAGGAAACTATGGTAAAAGGGATCATTTCTGATACTTACCTGAAAACATTCACCACAATTGGTAACTAACTACCTGGTACCAAACGGTAGTGATCCTTGAGTCAGTTAATCCGGAATTAACTGACATTTTACTATGGAATTAAGTGATTACTGTTATACCATAGAAAGTAATTGAATATATAATAATAGCAATTTCGAAGTATCTACCTGGTAAACCTGTTAGGTAAGCAGTGGTCTGTGAAGAAAAGCGATACCAGGTATACTTTCATTCGTCCTTTAGATGAGATGAAGCTGTTTAAGTGAGGCAAAGCCGCTTCCCGTCTGCCCATATGATTGCAGTTGTTACATGACAAAAGGTGATGCTGCTGGGGTTTTTTTCTGCCAGAGAGAGAGAGCTCAAAGTTGAAGCACTTCCGTGATGGAAATGTCTCAGCGGCTCTACAGCTTTGTAAATAAAGTAACCCGCTCCCATTCACTGAGATGATCCTTGACAACAGGGGTATACCGTATGTGAATTTGGTTTCAGTGTTTTTCTTGGCGCCTCTAAAAATCAATGGTGTCATCCTCTCTCCGAGTATTTCGGTGCGTAGGTGCACGCGTTATGTGAGTGAGAGAGTGTGTATGTGCCCATAAGTTGAGAGTTCAGGCCTATTAGTTTAGAGTAGGCTATACATGTGTGTGGTTACAGCACATGCAATATTTATGTCTCCGCCTCCCGGATGTTGGTTCTTAAGAGACCAGGAGAGTCTGTATTATGTGCCTAGATGTTGAGAATACATGTGCAGATACCTATGAGTTAAGAGTATGCTGCATGTGTATATGCTTAATGCAATATGAATGTGTGTGTATCCGTGTTTTGACTTTTGTGTGCTTCAGAGAGAGAAATGTGTGAGTGGATGTGGGTATGTTTGTTTCAGTGTGTGTTGATGTCTTATCATCACAATACTGTATGTGTAATGTCCTCCTGAGCTGCACAATTCTTTCCCCCAGTCTCCTAAAATGACTTTGCTGCAGATTGGACAGTGAGAGAAGAGAGATAATGACAAACCCTATTTGAATCCACTCGCCCCAAAGCTCTCCAGGTTAACACGCACTGAGAAATGACCAGAATTTCCACACAATCTAAAAGCCAACAGCACAGAGCTATGTGTTCAAGGGAACTTCGCTACACACACAATCCACTGCGCGGTGTTTTATGGAGCTCTGCCATTGTTTCTGAAGACACGTGTGCCAGGGTTTACATTTAGTACACTAGAAGTGAATTAAAATTAGAGAAGAATTCTTGTCATGTACTTTCATGTAATTCCTGTCTGATTGCACTGTAAGTGCAGCATATGAAAAGCCTGATAGACAATTTGATCATTTGTGATAATGGATGACAAATGTTTTAGTGAATAGCTAGAAGGAGAGCGAGGTAAAGCAGGAAGCCTATTGTGATTGACAATGGCTGACTTGCTGTTGCATGCGTGTTTTATTGTCAGTATGATTGATTGACAGGCTTGGTTGTCAGATACTCATGCTTTATAGATGTGTGTGTGTGTGGGGGGGGGTGTGTGTGTATGTAGGTATGCATGTGTGCAAACATTTGTATTCTATTCACAATATGAGGATCTGCCAGGTTTCAACTGAGATTTGGCATGGCACTCGCTGCCTCTGGAGCTATCCATTGTGAGCGAGAACCATAAAAGCTGTGATCTTAATTACCTACGGTGAAACACGGAGAGGCAGGGGGACAAAGAGGAATGCCTAGCTTTGTTCCAATAATCTAAACCTCTCATCCATTATCCATTCCGTTCCCCCTCTTCATCGCCCCTGAGAACACCTCAAAGCCATGAGGAATATCCCAAAATCGAACCAGTCCTAGCCATAAATACGTACAGTTCCAGACGTTGTTTTATCTACATTTACATTTCAGTCTTTTAGCAGACGCTCTTATCCAGAGCGACTTACAGTTAGCGCATTCATCTTTAAGATAGCTAGGTGGGACCACCGCTTACAGTGCATTCGAGAAGTATTCAGACCCCTTGATGTTTTCCACATTTTGTTAGGTTACAGCCTTATTCTAAAATGGATTAAATCGTCCCCCCCCCTCATCAATCTACACACAATACCCCATCATGACACTGCAAAAACAGGTTAGTAGAAATTTTCTAAATGTATTAAAAATACAAATGTAAAAGATTTTCATAGGTATTCAGACCGTTTCCTCAGTACTTTGTTGAAGCACCTTTGGCAGTGATTACAGCCTTCTTGGATATGACACTACAACTTTGGCACACCTGTATTTGGGGAGTTTCTCCCATTCTTCCCTGCAGATCCTCACAAGCTCTGTCAGGTTGGATGGGGAGCGCCGCTGCACAGCTATTTTCAGGTCTCTCCAGAGATGTTTGATCTGGTTCAAGTCCGGGCTCTGGCTGGGCCACTCAAGGACATTCAAAGTATTTTCCCGAAGCCACTCCTGCATTGTCTTGGCTGTGTGCTTAGGGCCGTTGTCCTGTTGGAAGGTGATACTTCGCCCCAGTCTGAGGTCCTGAGCGTCCTGGAGAAGGTTTTCATCAAGGATCTCTCTGTACTTTGCTTCGTTCATCTTTCCCTCGATCCTGACTAGTCTCCCAGTCCCTGATGCTGAAAAACATCTCCACAGCATGATGCTGCCACTACCATGCTTCACCGTAGGGATGGTGCCAGGTTTCCTCCACATGTGACACTTGGCATTCAGGTCAAATTGTTCAATCTTGGTTTCATCAGACCAGAGAATCTTGTTTCTCATGGTCTGAGAGTCCTTTAGGTTGTCATGTGCCTTTTACTGAGGAGTGGCTTATGTCTGACAACTATACGATTAAGGCCTGATTGGTGGAGTGCTGAAGAGATGGTTGTCCTTCTGGACGGTTCTCCTGTGTCCACAGAGGAACTCTATTGGATTCTTGGTCACCTGCCTGACCTAGGACTTCTCCCCCGATTGCTCAGTTTGGCTGGCTGACCGGCCGGCTGGCCAGCACTAGGAAGTGTTGGTTCCAAACTTCTTCCATTTAAAAATGATGGAGGCCACTGTGTTCTTGAGGACCTTCAATGCTGCATATATTTTTTGGTACCCTTCCACAGTGCTGTCTCAGAGCTTTACGGACAATTCCTTCGACCTCTTCGCTTGGTTTTTGCTCTGACATGCACTGTCAACTGTGGGACTATATATAGAGAGGTGTGTGCCTTTCCAAAACAGGATGTACCTGAGCTCAATTCCGAGTCTCATAGCAAAGTGCCTTATGTACTTATGTAAATAAGGTATTTCTGTTTTTTATTTGTAATAAATTAGCAAACATTTCTAAAAACCTGTTTGCGTTTGGTCATTATGGGGTATTGTGTGTAGATTGACGAGGGAAACAAATCATTTAATCCATTTTAGAACAAAATGTGGAAAAAGTCAAGGGGTCTGAATGCTTTCTGAATGCATTGTATCTCTGTGGTCCTAGCTATCATCCGTCAGTTGGTTTGAGTGAAAACGTAGACAGACGTATAAAGGAAGAAATGTGAAGTGCAGTGGCAGACTGAGTAAAGAGAAAGACAGGAGGGTGAAGTCAAGAAGAAAAGAGAATACACAGAGTCTGAAACCTCAAAGGCCCATTGTAGTCAGCTAAAAACCGAAGCGAGTGCAACAGAGGACGCAATAAAAGGGAAAGCAACATATGCGTAGGTAACCGAGAATCACACACGCACAGGGGGAGGTAGGTGGGCAGGGGATAGGAGACAGAGGTGGGTGTTTCAGACGATTTTGTTTGCTTTTAAGGTGGAAAGTGTATCTGACAGTAATAACAATAGGAGCATGAATCAGCGTCATTATTGAAGGTGAGTCTTGGAACGGTGTGCTCTATGCGTTTCACATTAGTCCAATGTGGTGCAGTCAATGTCAGCCTTTTGTGCGCCAGGATTCTCCTCGCCCCCGGCCACCGTTAATAGCTGTTGTTTACCGAAGCCATCGCTCTTGCCCGGGCATGATGTCACACATTGGCCAGAGAGAAGAGAGAGAGGAGACTCTCTAGAGCGAGGTTATGGAGAGAGGTAACACCCAAAGAAACATATAGCTAGAAACTGACACACACACACACACACACACACACACACACACACACACACACACACACACACACACACACACACACACACACACACACACACACACACACACACACACACACACACACACACACACACACACACACACACACACACACACACACAAGCAATATACAGGATGGACACCTATCAAATATACTAGAAACATATTTGCATGGACACATAGCTATATACAGTACAAATCGATGCCAACACTGATACAAACAGATCAATACAGTAATGGATACCCCCCTCGAAAGTTGCTGTAAGTCTTCTAACAGTCATCCAGGTAACGCCCAAATCGCTAGACACACTCAAGTACTGCAGGTTCCTTTTCTGGTATCTAGGCTGGACAACTGACTGTCTCCTTTGTGTGAGATCCTTACAGTGATGATTTCTGCTCTCTGAATTGGTGTTTTCAGCTAGTAAATATTGAGCGAGGATCGTCCGACCCTTGGACCACTGAGAAAAAACTGCCCGCAGTGTAGGTCCAACTTTGAAAAGGGTGTGACCATGCTTCACAACAACACACCATTGATCCACAACAGAGACACTCTTTTTGTGGCGCAGAAACTTCCAACATACCACCACAAATGTATAGTTAAAAGTTAGTCCCATGAGTGTGTTGTTTTGAGTTACTCGCCCAAACTAACTAGTAGCCTTGTACAGTTAGTTACCTTTCCTAGGGGTTTATGACTCACTCACTCAACCGCTCAATCACTTACTAACTCAGCTGTCTGTCTGTCATTCCGATAGTCACTCATCCACTCGCTAACAAGCTCACCATCTCTATCTCTTACTAAAGCTTTATTACAGATTCTCTAACACATGCAGAGTCGCGCACTCACATCCACACAGGCGCACAATCACACGTACACACAACCACAGGCAGGCTGACTATCAAAATGACCAAGATGGCATTTTATGTCTCACTCTCCTCCCTCTCTTTCTCCTGTCCCTCCCTCGCTCCCTCTCTTTCACACTGCTGCCGTGGCAACAGAGGACCAGGAGGGAGATGGAGAGGAAGGGAGGGGAGGTGGTGGGAAAAGGAGAGAAATAAGGAGAGAGGATTGGTAAACATTTTATTGGTGTCATGGTCCAGCAATGGTGTGAAGCAGAAATGGGGGGGGGGGGGTCTCAGTTTGCACAGTGTCCGTTGCGTAATTCCCCCCACCCGTCGACCAGAGCTAAAAATTGCCTGGCAAGCGATTACTCTGTTTGAAAAACACTGAACAAAAAAGCACCCATACACAAGTGGCTGCAGTGAAGGACAGCGGGTGGAGGCATTATACAACGAAGGCTTACAAAAGCGATTTGTGTGTGTGTCTGTCTGTCTCTGTGTGTCTGTCTGTATGTCTATCTGTCTGTGTGTCTGTGTGTGTGTGTGTGTGTGTGTGCGCATTTGCGCATGTGTGATGATGCAGGTCCTTGTGTGTGTATGCCTGAGCAAGCAGGTAATTATCAGTGTGCAAATATGAGCGAGAGCATGCATTTAATTTAGTTTATGTGTGTGTTAGGAGCTTGAGGGTATCTGTGTGAGTCTGTGTGTCTTCTTTGTGTGTGTGTGTGTGTGTGTGTGTGTGTGTGTGTGTGTGTGTGTGTGTGTGTGTGTGTGTGTGTGTGTGTGTGTGTGTGTGTGTGTGTGTGTGTGTGTGTGTGTGTGTGTGTGTGTGTGTGTGTGTGTGTGTACTGTATCAGTGCAGGTCTTTTCGTGCGGGACGAGAGACTACAGGTCTCTCTGTCTTTGTAATTAAATGTGAAATTTACTCAGTGCGGCAGGGCTACATAATGTTCCCTCGTCGTGTTCATTACACAAAAAGAAGTCCACCAATCGGGCTGTGAATCGGCAGCTGTGTACAAATACGAGTCTGTATCCCCGAATACAAAAGGTCTCCTGGAGGCCAACAGAGACTACAACCTCATTAACAGGAAGCAAAATCTCACTCCGGTGCCAGAATCCATGAATAAAGTCCATATTTACCTCCCTTATATAACAGGATATCAATTTGCTTCAGAGTATTAGCTCTAAATAGATCTTAATGCACTAGTACTTTGCCAGGAAGTCAAGGCGGCTTCTTAGCAGGTAAACCTATGTTTGCCTAATTATCTGGTTATATACAGTACGTAGGTGTGTTTAAGTGAGTATCTGCTTGGATTTGTGACCTGTTCCAAATGCAAGTTCATACACTAGCGAAGCAGAAATAGTACACAGAATGACTGACTGGTTGAGTATTATGCAGGGACAGTGTGTATTGACGAAGCATACTTGCCCTTACACTGCACTGCATGTTCTCCCCAGGGGGTAATTATTAGGCAGGTCCCTCTCTACACTGCTCTCCATTCAGTGAGTCGAGTAGTGTTGCTGAAGAAAGGGCCCGTTTCAGGATCGGCCTATTGATTTGCTTTGCAAATCCACCACCGCAGGCTAGTCCCATGTGTGTCTTTCTGACTGCTCTGTAGTTATACGCCTGAGTCGGTGTGTATGTATCGTAGACAATGCCCTACTTTACGCCTGGTTTGACAATAGCTGGTGGATGGAGGGGGACAGTGCAGAATCTCAATGAACAATCGCATGTTGCCCGTGTCTATGATTCAGCATTTCAGCCCCCTCCCCATCCTTCTCATCCCCCTGTCCTGCCTCCCAACAGGCAGGTTCCCTGGGGACATGATCCGAGAACCCCCCCCCCCCCTTCACCCTGTTTGATCAGAGGTGGCTAGCGCTCTCTGCCTGTCAGACCGGTGGTTTAGCATTACGTTACACAGGGCCATATGCTCACATGAAAGAGGGAGACAGGAAGGTAGGGGGCAGAGAAAGAATAGGAGGGGAGGAGAAGGTAGCCTTAGGGAGGATGGGAAGTGAATGAAAGAACTGGAAAAAGACTGCAAAAAGAGGGAGATAAGAGATAAGCAAGGGTCCACTTGTTCAGAAGGATTGCTCTGAAATTGCTACCTGTTGTAGCCAGTTATTATGACCCATATATCACCCGTGGGTTGTTTTGTCTACGGCCTCTTTTTGAAAGGCCATGTTTTTCAAATGAGCTAATGACATTTGAAAGACAGGTGTGAAGGATATTGGAGGTTTGAGAGAGGTTGAAAATGGGAATTCTTTGGAATCAAATCAAAATGCGACCTCAAAACGACTTGAGAAAAGACTTCAAAGAAAGCTTTCAGTTAACGCTATAGTTCTTTTCACAATGATGTGTAGTTTCTCATTACTCCGAACAATGAAATGGAATGATGGTTGGTGATTTTCTACCTCACTCCTGGTTTCTATGGCAACGTCGGTGGCTCCTGCTGCATAAAAAAAGAAAAACACGACGGAAGTCAAAAACTGGATGATCCCGTTTTCGTAGTTTAATGAAAAAGACAGATTTAATCAAATGTATGTTTAAAACCTAACTGTATGTCTTTGTACAGCCTGTTTACATTTGTAAGGCGTAATCTAAAGAAGTAGAGCGGTTTCATGGCCTTTGACCTCTTAGTTAATGGCCGTCGAAGATAAGTCAGAAGAAAGTCAAGGAACAACCGCGGTGGTGTTCGACATATTTCACCGAATAACATTCTCTCATTTTTCAGATAAGCAACACAATATACTCACATGCAATGCCATGAAACCCAAAATATCTGTATTAATACAGTACTTTGATATAGACGCTAAAATCACACTGCACAGCACGCTTCGCATCATTCTACTGCACACGCTCAGTGTGATCCTAGCGCATAGGTGTGACTTCATCATGTGCACCTGCTCAGTATGATTGGTCTGATGACAGGTAACTACCGGTAACGCAGGGACGGCGGAACAATATTTTAACAGATAGTGCGGGACCTCCTATGTGCCTGAACACATTTCTTTATGGGCATAAAGGTAAAGACACTACTACAGTACTGTAAAAATGTATGACCTTTTAATGTGGCATGAAGACAACCAGGCATGATGTATTTATCTGATTGTCAAACAAATCACTTCAAAAAGTAGGCTGCCTGCACATGTTTCGATCAACTCTACAATGATTCCAGCATCTAAAACAATGTACTGTACACCTGCAATTTGATGCATGGAAAGTGTAATGACATTCAGTGATTGTCATTAGAGACACTTGTAGCCTGAAGTCATTGACGTGTCCAGCGCTTTCTGCACGTGTCACGGTCCGGCCATTCATCTCTGCCTACTCAGGCCACTTTCATCCCTGTTTTAAGATGTTTTTCAACATACAAAAAAAACAAAAAACATTTGGTAAGCTATTTGTTAGCCAACTTAGTCTGTAATTCGATAGGCCTGCAGCTTCTCTTCTGTCATTACTTGTTGCCCAAGAAGAAGAAAAAAAATCCAGTACATTGGAATAAATTGAATCAATAATAAGCTGAATCGAGTTGACAAAGTTTGTCTCTGTAACGCTTTATTTGGATCGTCCATCTGTCGATGCTCTACTGACTATCTGCAGTAACATTTTAACGAATGATCTACTAACCCTAAACCTAGCCCTAACCTTAACCCTTATCCTAACCTTAAACTTTAACCCATTTTTTAAATTTTATTTTTATTTTATTTCACCTTTATTTAACCAGGTGGGCCGGTTGAGAACAAGTTCTCATTTACAACTGAGACCTGGCCAAGATAAAGCAAAGCAGTGGGACAAAAACAACAACACAGAGTTACACATAAACACAAGTACAGTCAATAACACAATAGAAAAATCTATATACAGTGTGTGCAAATGTAGTAAGATTAGGGAGGTAAGGCAATAAATAGGCCATAGTGGCAAAATAATTACAATTTAGCATTAACACCCATACCCATACCCTTACCCAAACCGTAACCCTTACCCTAAAACAACAGAAAACAGTGGAATGTCCTAATTATATCAGTTTGACCGTTTTCAAAGAAATGAAAATCTGTGAAAACGATCCCAAATGAAACGGATAAGATTTCATTTCATCTTGGATGGATATGTTCTGTGATTGAAATAGCCTACTGTCAGCTTTTATGTCGCAGACAAAGACGGCACGTTTGCACGGTCACTAACTGCATTCGCATTCTCTCAAGATGCTCAAATAAATAAATCATGTTTTTCCACTCCTATTCCAAAGACAAAATCAACATTTGTTGTAAGATTTTACTGCAACCAATACTATGATATTAGGCTACATGTGAGAGCTATAGGCCTACAGCCAGTGTCCACATTTCAGTTACTACGTTAGGCTAAAACTTCAGTGTCCAAATATGCATTTTTTTTTGTTCAGAGGAGAGGCTTCCGTACCCCCCTGTCTCTGGGGGGACCCTTTAATGTGACGAGTCATTATGGATTATCTATAACAAAGGCCACCCAGGAGACACCGTGGCAGACGGTCGCCATGTCAGGGGAATCACTAAATATAGAGTTTAGTTTTGCTTCAATTCGATATCGCTATGGCTGATGCCACAGTAATTACACCTTTGCATGAATCAACTAGTTAAAAAATAAATGTATGTATATTCTTGTACATGTATGTACAGGTCACTGCCAAAATAAAGGAAACACGAGCATAGCGTCTTAATAGGGCGTTGGGGACACCACGAGTCAGCCGCCAGAACAGTTTCAATGCGCTTTGGCATTGATTCTACAAGCGTCTGGAACTCTATTGGTGGGATGTCAAATCACATTTTATTTGTCACATGTGCCGAATACGACCGTACGGTGAAATGCTGCTGTGGCACCATTCTTCCACGAGAAATTCCATCTTTTGGTGTTTTGTTGATGGTGGTGGAAAACGCTGTCTCAGGTGCCGCTCCAGAATCTCCCCATGTGTTCAACTGGGTTGAGATCTAGTGACACGCACGCACACACACACACATGGCCCACAGCATGATGGTATGTTAACTGCTTAATTAACTCAGGAACCACACCTGCGTGGAAGCACCTGCTTTCAATACACTTTCTAACCCTCATTTACACAAGCAGTTTCCATTCAAGACTCCTATGAGTCACTGGTTGTAATTTCCATTCTGCCTGCGCTCATTTTATAAACCATCTTGTCGGTTAGACTGGCATGTGTAAACAGTCAGTGGAGATTTAGCTAACCACTGAGGATTACGTTGGATATAAGGCGTCTTTTGTTCTTCAGCACAGGTGATAGTTAGACCAATTACATGAACAAGAGGAGCCGGGGAGGAGGTCATTGCCAAAAAGTGTGTTAAAATATAGATATAGAGCTACCTCTGCCTTAATGTCAACAGGTTATATCTGCCTTCCAGCTAATGTCTTCTACTTCAAACAAAACAACAAAAAAGATCCTAAACCGATACGTTTCTTCTCTTGACCTCTAGTTGAGGGAAGGCTGCGAAAGACATCCCTTCTTAGAGCGCCAAACATTACTCATCCCACCTCTCTGTCGACTCGAAACATCTCGATGTTACTCATCGTTGTGTTCCGTTCGATTGAAATGTGGATAACTGTCAGTTTGGGGAAAAAATGGGATGCTTGGCCAATCAGTCTTTTGTTTTGCAGCCTGTGGCTCAAGGCGTCCCGGAGAGCAGTTGTGGTGCGATTGAATGAACAGTTGGCTATAGACAGCATCTGAAGATGGCTGGGTTGAGGACTAAATGTGAGCGACGGACTGGTGTTGGGATGGTCTCCAATGGCCCGTGTCGCTCCAGCTGTCACTCAGTACCCCCAGGACTCTCCGCTCACACCTTGTCATCTCCTCCGTTACTCAGGGAGGGAGGGAGGGAGGGAGAGAGGGAGGGAGGGAGGGAGGGAGGGAGGGAGGGAGGGAGGGAGGGAGGGAGGGAGGGAGGGAGGGAGGGAGGGAGGGATGGAAAGATTAAGGGAGAGGGAGCCCATAGGTCTAAACAGTCATTGGGAGAGAGGGTTTCAAAGAGAGACAGACGAGGGCTAAGAGAGACCGAGGGTAAGAGAAAGAGACAGTCTTTCCTGGCTGAAAAGACACCGTTTGCAGCCATCCTTTGATATAGACTAGGTATTCTCAGAATGGAGGAGATTATAAGGGGAACTCGAAACCTGCCAAAGATGACTAACCAAAGCCCCACCTATCATAAAATAAGAATGTACTGGATCAAACAGAGGGGCTATTATCAACACAATTTACAGTATTTCCTAATACGGTGAATAGGATTGTCTGGTTAGTCAATATAGTATTACAGTGTAGTAATAGTGCTTGTTCTAGTGTAGTAGTAATATTACATGTTGTAGTGTAGTAGTAATATTACATGTTGTAGTGTAGTAGTAATATTACATGTTGTAGTGTAGTAGTAATATTACATGTTGTAGTGTAGTAGTAATATTACATGTTGTAGTGTAGTAGTAATATTACATGTTGTAGTGTAGTAGTAATATTACATGTTGTAGTGTAGTAGTAATATTACTTGTTATAGTGTAGTAGTAATAGCAGTTGTTGTAGTGAAGTAGTAATATTACATGTTGTAGTGTAGTAGTAATATTACATGTTGTAGTGTAGTAGTAATATTACATGTTGTAGTGTAGTAGTAATATTACATGTTCTAGTGTAGTAGTAATATTACATGTTGTAGTGTAGTAGTAATATTACATGTTGAGTGTAGAAGTACAATGTTGTTCTAGTGTAGTAGTAATATTACATGTTGTAGTGTAGTAGTAATATTACATGTTCTAGTGTAGTAGTAATATTACATGTTGTAGTGAAGTAGTAATATTACATGTTGTAGTGTAGTAGTAATATTACATGTTCTAGTGTAGTAGTAATATTACATGTTCTAGTGAAGTAGTAATATTACATGTTGTAGTGTAGTAGTAATATTACATGTTCTAGTGTAGTAGTAATATTACATGTTGTAGTGTAGTAGTAATATTAAATGTTGTAGTGAAGTAGTAATATTACATGTTGTAGTGTAGTAGTAATATTACATGTTGTAGTGTAGTAGTAATATTACATGTTGTAGTGTAGTAGTAATATTACATGTTGTAGGGTAGTAGTAATATTACATGTTGTAGTGTAGTAGTAATATTACATGTTCTAGTGTAGTAGTAATATTACATGTTGTAGTGTAGTAGTAATATTACATGTTGTAGTGTAGTAGTAATATTACATGTTGTAGTGAAGTAGTAATATTACATGTTGTAGTGTAGTAGTAATATTACATGTTGTAGTGTAGTAGTAATATTACATGTTGTAGTGTAGTAGTAATATTACATGTTGTAGGGTAGTAGTAATATTACATGTTGTAGTGTAGTAGTAATATTACATGTTCTAGTGTAGTAGTAATATTACATGTTCTAGTGTAGTAGTAATAGCAGTTGTTGTAGTGAAGTAGTAATATTACATGTTGTAGTGTAGTAGTAATATTACATGTTGTAGGGTAGTAGTAATATTACATGTTGTAGTGTAGTAGTAATATTACATGTTGTAGGGTAGTAGTAATATTACATGTTGTAGTGTAGTAGTAATATTACATGTTCTAGTGTAGTAGTAATAGCAGTTGTTGTAGTGAAGTAGTAATATTACATGTTGTAGTGTAGTAGTAATAGCAGTTGTTGTAGTGCAGTAGTAGTAGTAGGCTTATTATTAGTAGTAGTCTACTGGATCGGCCATTCCATACAATGTGAAGAGTCCAACAATAGCATTAAGCACTTCATTTGGCCGTATGTTTCGAAAGCTCTGCACGTCCTTTGCTTTACACAGTATGCTACAAAGGGCTATGCCTCAATCGCATTACAGACAAAAATTGAGAAAGCAAGATGGAAGAGAAAAGCTAGGGATAAGAGAGGATGACATGAGAGATTTAATAGCCTATAATACAATTTATACCAAGACGGATCTGGAATGTAGAAAAGTCAGGCTGTTGGTCTGTGGATCTCAGCTGGGGCCTGTGTTACTGTACTAGCGATATGCCTGAAATTGCGTCTGTATCCACGCTGCTTTACACCTGTAATCCGGCTTTGGCAACTGGCTTTGTACCTGTCATCTGCAGGCATTTTGGTAGTAATCTATTTCAAATGTGTCTTATCTGCTTTTTCTCCCTGTAACCTGGCTGGAATGGATATAGTCGGGCCCAAAAATATTGGCCCAAAATATCTTTTAAGGACTGTATACAATAAATAATACTAATACTGTGCTATATTCTATATGGTAATTATTTTTTCAAATATTATTTCAGACTCAATTGCTAAGAGAAATTGTTTGAATTTGTTTGACAAGTAATTTATTTTGTTTTCACAAATATAATGGTCAAAATGATTTCAATACCTCACCTTGTGTGGATCACGGCACTGAGCCTTTATCGAAAATGTTTTATGAGATTGGAGAACACATCGGAATGGATCTTAGACCATTCCTCCTTACAGAATCTTTCCAGATCCTTGATATCCATCGTCTGTGTTTTATGGAGTGCCCTCTTCAATTCAAACCACATATTTTTTTTATGGGGTTCAAGTCCGGAGACTGAGATGGCCATTGCAAAATGTTGATTTTGCTGTAAATTATATATTTTTGGGGGGTGTATTTACATGTGTGCTTGGGGTCATTGTCTTTCTAGAAGATCCACTTGTGGATCAACCAGTATCAACCAGGTGTTAGGCTAAAAGTTCCTGGTTCTGGGTAAAAGTCATGATGCCATTGACCTTAACAAGGACCAGTGGAAACAAAATAGCCCCATAACATCAAATATCCACCACCATATTTTTCAGTTGGTAGGGGGATCTTTTCTGCATTTCCATATTTCTTTTGATGCTTAACCGACCGCCAGTGTGCATGGCCAAAGAGCTCTATTTTCATGTCATTCAACAAAAGGAAATGCCTGGCATTGGAACTTGGATTGGAGCCGGTGCTATGGACAGCTTGAATAATATATTTTTTGCAGGATGTTTTTTTTTGGGGGGGGGGGGGGGGGGGGGGGGGGGGGTGTAACAGCTTCGTACAAATCTACACATTTTGCCACGGGGCAAAGAGACATATGTGCAGTTTTATAGCCAATCTCATACTATTTTACACACGTTGCAATGAGGCTGAGAGAATGTAGCATTTGTAAAGCTAATTTCCTGCTATTCTACACATTTTGCCATGATGCTGAGAGAAATGATTGCTGTTTTAAAGCAAATTTCCTGCCATGTTGCCATGTGGCAGAGAGAAGAATTAGCAGTTGTATAGATGATCTCATTCTATTCTACACATGTTGTAATGAGTCTGAGAGAAAATGTTGCTCATTTCCAATCATTTATAAATATTATTGTTATTATATTCGTTAAAAATAATATCATTTCTCAATTTTTTAAAGCATACAATAGCTCAGTATTTGAATGATGTATTCTATACAGTTTTTTTTACTCGTCTTTATGAAGGTTGTCAATAATTACCAACCCCACAGTGGTAGGTCAATTTGTATGCATATGGATTACAGCAAGAGGGAGGCTGATTCATATAAACTCTATTTGAATTTCACAAATCTTTATTGTCCATTACAGAACAAAATCCCCAACAATTTGCATCGCCTCTTACCAACCGATTACAGTAGTCTAATACATGTAGATGGCAAGATGTGCCTCAACATTCTGGTTCTAATGATCTTAGAAATGTAGATGCAAGATATGCCTCAATATTCTGGTTTGAGTGATCTTTTTGTGCAAAGTATAGAATGATGTTGATAGAAACCAATGAGGGCTGATGATGACGCTATTGACGAATGTAAAATGTAAGTGTTATTAATTGAGGGATTTAACACTTTATTCTCTTACTTCAGCGTGTCGTACTGTAGCATAGAAAAGCTTGTTATAAGGATCACGAATCAACACTGGCCGCAAATAACCCTTCTCTAAAACTCTCTTGCTCCCGCTCTCCCCTCTTTTCACCCATTTCAGCCTCCTTCGTTCTCTGTTCCCTCTATGTTAATCTACCGCTTTGTTTTTGATGAATCTCTCTTTCATTACAAATCCCGGCCACCTCTTCCTGCCCGCTCTGTATAACGTTACACGAGGAACCGTATGTCTACATTTCCTGTTTTACAGTAAACATGAAATATTTATATCAGATCGGATCAAACAGACAGTGATGTCTTCTAATAGGCCATTTAAAAAATAACCAAAGCACTGACGGAGAGGGGAGAGAGAGGAAAAGCGATCCAGGGATTTTTCACTCAGTACTCGCATCCCAGCACCTCGACCGTTTTTCCTCACCACTATCCGCCCAGCGTAATTCCAGGGAATGTGTGTTGTGTCATAATCAAATACTGTGATTAATGGCAGACTTTGAATTTAGCGCCCAGATCTGACCATTTTTGGAAAATTACACTCTGCCAGAAAGCAAAAGGAGGACATTATTACTATGCGAGAGGCAGAAAGCTCTTTAAACTATTTCCTTTACCTCCCATAAATCAAGCCACTCCTGCTTTTTTCTTTGGATGCGGAGAAGAGAGGAGAGGGGGGGAGTGACATTGGGTAGATTTCCATTAAACACTAGCCAGCCTGTAATGAATCTGAATTGACACACGTTGAGAGAATTAATACAGGTAACGAAGCTTGAGGGAAATGTTTTCCTCTTGATCAGAGAGGATATGCAATTTACTGCGGCAGCTCGTTCGAAATTGTAATTTTTTTTGTTTTTGTACAGTTGTTACACCGATTGACAAGTCTGAACATGTCTTTACACAAGGAGCCAAATTCCGTTAAATAAATAAATAATAATAATTGGTCTTTGGACCAATACGATCTGCTTGATAAAATATCTAATGTGAAAAACATCTTATGTTAGTGGTCAAAAGGCCAATTAAAAGATCAAAGTTATGCCTGCCTGTGTAAACTCAGCCACACTGGAAGACATGATGATATAAGCCTATAGTATGAAGCAAACGGACATGCTATGCATACTAATTAGTGAGTAAGTATGTATACTGAGACATATGGTAGGTTACAATTACACCTGGCTGCCTGGCACATCAAACTGAAAACATTCCCTCTATTTATATGTTGAACAGCTTTGTGGTGGCATGGCAAAGCTGCAGTTGCTGAATGCAGAAGCTACTGGTATATCGAGTGACTCGGTCGCTATAGGGACAGCCCGGCGTTCCCAGTGTTTGAAGCAATGGAGGTAATTATAAGAGGAAGTCTGTCCTAAGCTACTCCAGAGGAGTCATTCCCAGCTCCGCTAATTAACTCTCGACGTAAATATTTAATGTAGAACAGCGTTCATAAAGCATGCACAAAATGAAAACAACAATAATGCTTCTACCTGACCGGAAGCCCACTGCTAGCTATGGGTTCCCTGCTTTCGCGAAAACGGTCTCAATCCCACTTCCTTTTACATCAACCAATTCCAAGAACGGTGTCCCCTGTCAAATTGCGAGAGAGATAAGGAGAGGGAGAGTGTTCTCTGTCACATACTGTGGAGCATAACTCCATAGAGCAGAAGAACCTGTCATAGCTCGGGGGCCATTTTGTTTAATTTTAGCAGCACTCTGATTAACTCATATTTGACTTAGCATGGCTCTACTTTTTATAGGAGCAGTGGATGTGGTGAAGGCCCTAGGGGTGTTAGACTGTCATTTGGCTCACTGCTGACAGTGAAAGACTGGCAGAGAGCCTACAGCTGCAGGGGGAGAAGGGATGCTGATATTGCATGGTGTAGGTTAACCTAACATTAGATCAGAATTTATAGGGGGGTATTAATGGTTGAATTTGCAATTGCAAAACAGGTCAGCATTTGAATGCACCCCAAATAGCATCCACATGTTATGACTAGATCAGTTAGTGGTATTTTAATGTTCTATAAGGCTTAGAGTCTACTTACTATGAGCATCCCTTGCAGTTAGCTATCTTTATTCTTTGGCCAAGCCTCTGTTAAATGTACCTTAATTTAATGTGTCTCTGTGTAAGGTATTATCTTGTTGTAGATTGTACTGTATCATTTTTTTTACCAGGCTTAGAATATGTTTGCTATGCACATCCCTTGTAGCTAGCTAGCTCTCTGTGTTCTTTAGCTCGTAGAATTGAGAACGTGTTCTCGGGACCAGTCAAGGTTGTGCAACAGTATATTCCAGCCGTATGACCTTGTTTTACATGTGTAAGCTTGGTCAGGTTGGACAACAAATTTTGTATTTTTCTCAAACTTGACAAATTTGTATGGCTTTCTGTACTCTCTACACTCAAATGTTATATTGCAGTTACCCTGCTGCCAATATGTAACATATATCCACCCTGCCTCCTTCCCATCTACCTCTCCCCCATCTCTCCTTCCAATCAACCTTTCTCCCCCCTCTCTCCTTCTGTCTTTGCTGATGCTGTACTCTCACTCGTTATCCGCTGGTGTGATGTCTCATGTGCTCATCTGCAGCTCAGCGCAGTCAGGCCACAGAGGTCAGCCCTCACCTTCACACTGTAGTAGCAGTGGCTTCTCCTCTGCCTATCCATCCATCCATCCCTCCTTTTCTCCATGTTTGTGATCGAGTGCTTTGACAAGGATTGGAGTAGAGAAACACATCTACCACAGAGTAAACCTGGAATGAACAGCTGAAGCAACATGGGAAAACCATGCACAGTGCATGTCTTTGGTACATGTATTCATGAACTCTATATTTACAGTACAGCGTACAGTGCAGACAGCTGTACATATACACAGCTGGTAACAATAGTAGAACAACCATTTTTGTCAGAATGTGCAATGCATTAACTAAACAATTTAGTGTCTAGGGTGTTTTCCCTAACCATTTGTATTAGACAATGGACCACAGTTTACATTCAAGAAGACAGAGAGACATCAAAACCACAATTAGTGGAGTCCAAGTAAACAATATAGCTAGTTGCCACCGTTCACCGTCCACTACCCATTCCAAATCAATTTGGCCCCCTCTGTCATTTCTGTTTGTGCCGCATGCGATGATGGTAGCCTACAGTGGCATGCTAGCTGTCAGAAGAAGGCGCAGGGGAAGAGTGTGTACCTGTGTTGAACCCATCCTTCTGTTCGGAGGGAGAAATGTGTTGTGTGTCTGGGGCTATTTGAAAGGATTACCATCTCATTATAGCGTTTGAGTCAGCAAGACGGCTCCGTGATGCCGGCAAAGCAAAACAAAACAGTCTTATCCCCCAGGAACATAATGCTAATATCCTATATTTAGGGAAGGTATTAAGTCTCATTACCCAACAGACTAACAGTTGATCCGGATCTTTCCTTTGTGACGTTGAGTATTTGTGGGGGCTGTCTTCCGCACATCAGAGTAGCTTATGGCCACTTAAACGGCCTTTTACTTGAAAGACGAAGAGGAGCTAATGTTGACTCAAGTGTTCGTTGAAATTGTCATTTCAGTTTTTAAACCTCTTCAAACTGGACCAAAAACACTTTCAAAGCAGCGGAAATAATGTGAGGTATATTTGTTATCAGGACCATATTGTTTAACACGGTAAAAAGCTATCAGATAAGATTTAATAAGGATAAGAAAACTCCATGTTGATATTTGCCATTTTATTTGAAGGAAAATAACTATTGTTTGTAATCCCCTCTTGGGCAATCTGAAGTTCAAACAATATCAAATAAAAAACCCACCGGTGTTTTGGTAAACAGCTGAGGGATGGGGCTGGAGAAATGTAACCACTCTCATAGATAGGGCTATGGGTGCAACAACTCACCATCGAAGAGCTCAACATCATAGTTTTCACCATGTTCTGTAAAACAAGCATATATTTTGGGTTCTGATGGGGTCCAACAGTTGAACTAAGCTCATGAGGATTCTAGAAAGTATATTCTTTAAGAAGCAATGTGCGCATATGTAAACTCAGGGAAAAAAATAAACATTCTCTCACTGTCAACTGTGTTTATTGTCAGCAAACTTAACATGTGTAAATATTTGTATGAACATAACAAGATTCAACAACTGAGACATAAACTGAACAAGTGCCACAGACATGTGACTAACAGAAATGGAATAATGTGTCCCTGAAAAAAGGGGGGTCAAAATCAAAAGTAAGTCAGTATCTGGTGTGGCCACCAGCTGCATTAAGTACTGCAGTGCATGTCCTCATGGACTGCACCAGATTTGCCAGTTCTTGCTGTAAGATGTTACCCCACTATTCCACCAAGGCACCTGCAAGTTCCCGGACATTTCTGAGGGGAATGGCCCTAGCCCTCACCCTCCGATCCAACAGGTCCCAGACGTGCTCAATGGGATTGAGATCCAGGCTCTTCGCTGGCCATGGCAGAACACTGACATTCCTGTCTTGCAGGAAATCACGCACAGAATGAGCAGTATGGCTGGTGGCATTGTCATGCTGGAGGGTCATGTCAGGATGAGCCTGCAGGAAGGGTACCACATGAGAGAGGAGGATGTCTTCCCTGTAACGCACAGCGTTGAGATTGCCTGTAATGACAACAAGCTCAGTCCGATGATGCTGTGACACACCGCCCCAGACGATGATGGACCCTCCAAATCGATCCCCCTCCTGAGTACAGCCCTCGGTGTAACACTCATTCCTTCAACGATAAACGCGAATCTGACCATCACCCCTAGTGAGACAAAACCACGACTCGTCAGTGAAGAGCACTTTTTGCCAGTCCTGTCTGGTCCAGCGACGATGGGTTTGTGCCTACAGGCGACGTTGATGCCGGTAATGTCTGGTGAGGACCTACAAGCCCTCAGTTCAGCCTCTCTCAGCCTATTGCGGACAGTCTGAGCACTGATGGAGGGATTGTGCATTCCTGGTGTAACTCGGGCAGTTGTTGTTGCCATCCTGTACCTGTCCCGCAGGTGTGATGTTCAGATGTTCCAATCCTGTGCAGGTGTTGTTAAACGTGGTCTGCCACTGCAAGGACGATCAGCTGTCCTTCCTGTCTCCCTGTAACATTCTCTTAGTCGTCTCACAGTACAGACATGGCAATTTATAGCCCTGGCCATATTTGCAGTCCTCATGCCTCCTTGCAGCATGCCTAAGGCACGTTCACACAGTTGAGCAGGGATCCTGGGCATCTTTCTTTTGGTGTTTTTCAGAGTCAGTAGAAAGGCCTCTTTAGTGTCCTAAGTTTTCATAACTGTGACCTTAATTGCCTACCATCTGTAAAGCTGTTAGTGACTTAACGACCGTTCCACAGGTGCATGTTCATTAATTGTTTATGGTTCATTGAACAAGCATGGGAAACAGTGTTTAAACCCTTTACAATGAAGGTCTGTGAAGTTATTTGGATTTTTGCCAATTACCTTTGAAAGACAGGGTCCTGAAAAAGGGCTGTTTCTTTTTTTGCTGAGTTCATAATTCTTTTAAAAGTAAAAGAATTGATGTAGCATTCGCAGATTGCCTCTTTAAGCTAATACACCCGGAGGTGCAATGTTTTGTAACAGCAGGCTTGCTACATGACACCACTTACAGCCTACTGGAAGCTCCTAATTAATTAGGATCACTATTTTGTTTATTTCTACCAGGCTCCATTTCCCATTTGCTCCTACAGTCTGTACCGTGTCTATTCCTACTACATTTTCTGTCACTCAGTACAGCTCTCTCATGCTCTCTCTGTCTGTCTGTCTCTCTCTCTTTCTCTTTCTCTTTCTCTCTCTCTCTCTCTCTCTCTCTCTCTCTCTCTCTCTCTCTCTCTCTCTCTCTCTCTCTCTCTCTTTCTATAATATCAACTCCATTCTTCTTCTTTATCTATTACCGCTCCTCTCGCACTGTCTTGCGCTCCCTCAGTCTCTTGCCTTGTCAACCTGTCCTGCTCAACTCTTTCAATTTAAATTACATTTGTCATTGGCAGGAAAGATAAACATTTAGCAGGGGTAACAAATCAGACAGTTGACAAAATGACTGACTGTCCAGAGTACAGATGAAGTTCTGGGATGTGAAGGAACTATATTCGATTTGTTTTACCCCATGGCTTCTTCCTGTGTTCAGTTATACCGGCCCTCCCTAAATCTCACTGCTGTAGCTTTAATCTACTTTGAAGATTTTGTCATGCCTCCTCAGCCAATTACATTATTTTCAATACCTAAAGCTCTCTCTCTGCCCATTTTTTTATTTTTCTTTCTTTCTTTCTTTCTTTCTTTCTTTCTTTCTTTCTCTCTCTCTCTCTCTCTCTCTCTCTCTCTCTCTCTCTCTCTCTCTCTCTCTCTCTCTCTCTCTCTCTCTCTCTCTCTTTCTCTCTCTCTCTATTGCTCTCTCATTGCTTCCACTATTTAATCGCTTTGTGCTCGAGAAGTTTTCCTTGAGTGACTAATTCTGGTAGCCATGTGAGTTTCTATGTGAGTGTGAACTATGTGAATGTGTGCTGCCTCCTTACCTCTGAAATACATGAAGTCCTAAGGAGAATCTCAATTGCAAACTCCTAGCATACTCTCTCCTCACCTCCTTAAAACCCATTAGAGGAGAAGGTCAGAGGGGAAGGACCTCTGGCTTTCTCATCCAATTGGTTTTAAGAAGGAGGCGAGGAGAGAGGACGCGAGGAGTATGGAATTGAGATTCTCCCCTAGTCAGGCGGGTATTATGTAATTGAGCTGTTTATTATGTCATGTAGTTATATATTATCTGTGTTGTAATGAGTCCTCCCGTCCAGCAGGTGGTGGACCAGGCAGCCAGAAGACCATTCTCCATGAGGAGCAGTGGAAGATGCCGGCTCTGCCAGCGCTGCTGCTGTCGATTTACTTCCTCTTCCTGTTGCTGACCATGGCCCCGCTCTCTTTCACCCAGGCTCCCGCCCTCTCCTCTGTCAGAATGGGTGGGTTTCCACTAGTTACATTTACATTTACATTTAAGTCATTTAGCAGACGCTCTTATCCAGAGCGACTTACAAATTGGTGCATTCATCTTATGACATCCAGTGGAACAGTCACTTTACAATAGTGCATCTAAATCTTAAAGGGGGGGGGTGAGAGGGATTACTTATCCTATCCTAGGTATTCCTTAAAGAGGTGGGGTTTCAGGTGTCTCCGGAAGGTGGTGATTGACTCCGCTGTCCTGGCGTCGTGAGGGAGTTTGTTCCACCATTGGGGGGCCAGCGCAGCGAACAGTTTTGACTGGGCTGAGCGGGAGCTGTACTTCCTCAGTGGTAGGGAGGCGAGCAGGCCAGAGGTGGATGAACGCAGTGCCCTTGTTTGGGTGTAGGGCCTGATCAGAGCCTGGAGGTACTGAGGTGCTGTTCCCCTCACAGCTCCATAGGCAAGCACCATGGTCTTGTAGCGGATGCGAGCTTCAACTGGAAGCCAGTGGAGAGAACGGAGGAGCGGGGTGACGTGAGAGAACTTGGGAAGGTTGAACACCAGACGGGCTGCGGCGTTCTGGATGAGTTGAAGGGTTTAATGGCACAGGCAGGGAGCCCAGCCAACAGCGAGTTGCAGTAATCCAGACGGGAGATGACAAGTGCCTGGATTAGGACCTGCGCCGCTTCCTGTGTGAGGCAGGGTCGTACTCTGCGGATGTTGTAGAGCATGAACCTACAGGAACGGGCCACCGCCTTGATGTTGGTTGAGAACGACAGGGTGTTGTCCAGGATCACGCCAAGGTTCTTGGCGCTCTGGGAGGAGGACACAATGGAGTTGTCAACCGTGATGGCGAGATCATGGAACGGGCAGTCCTTCCCCGGGAGGAAGAGCAGCTCCGTCTTGCCGAGGTTCAGCTTGAGGTGGTGATCCGTCATCCACACTGATATGTCTGCCAGACATGCAGAGATGCGATTCGCCACCTGGTCGTCAGAAGGGGAAAGGAGAAGATTAATTGTGTGTCGTCTGCATAGCAATGATAGGAGAGACCATGTGAGGTTATGACAGAGCCAAGTGACTTGGTGTATAGCGAGAATAGGAGAGGGCCAAGAACAGAGCCCTGGGGGACACCAGTGGTGAGAGCGCGTGGTGAGGAGACAGATTCTCGCCACGCCACCTGGTAGGAGCGGCCTGTCAGGTAGGACGCAATCCAAGCGTGGGCCGCGCCGGAGATGCCCAACTCGGAGAGGGTGGAGAGGAGGATCTGATGGTTCACAGTATCGAAGGCAGCCGATAGATCTAGAAGGATGAGAGCAGAGGAGAGAGAGTTAGCTTTAGCAGTGCGGAGCGCCTCCGTGATACAGAGGAGAGCAGTGTCAGTTGAATGACTAGTCTTGAAACCTGACTGATTTGGATCAAGAAGGTCATTCAGAGAGAGATAGCGGGAGAGCTGGCCAAGGACGGCACGTTCAAGAGTTTTGGAGAGAAAAGAAAGAAGGGATACTGGTC